>NC_066321.1:17247823-17440323 GCF_022539315.1 Serinus canaria
GCCCTTTACCTGAAGTAATTTGTATTTGCAGACAGTGAAAACCCTGGTCATATCCCCATATTTTCTTACAATGCATTAACATCTTGATGCAGGAATTAATTTGTTACTCTTTAACCAGACAATCCCCTAAAGAAACATCCTATGAAAATCCACCTAAATATGACCTTGTACCATTTTACAGAGCACAGCCTCCAAATAGCTGGTAAAGACACCCAGATGGTGTTTGGCCTATGTATTTTAGTCAGATGGTTGATTTTCCCCTTGGTAGGTTTGTAATGCTCAAGAAAACATTTTGCCCATCTATCTGCATTTGAGTAGAACACAGACTGACTAATAGATAAATAATCCATGTGAAAGTAAATAGCCTTAAAGTAAACTGCCTTCACATTCCATTGATCAGCTCAGTCAGCAAACTTTTATATATTGTCACTAATGTTCTAAATATTTTGAAGAGAAACATGCCAGAAGTACAGAGTATTTCCATTTCTGTTTCACATAAGGTCATTATGAACTCCTCCTTGAATTGATATTGATCCTTCAGCTTGCAGGAATATTCCTCCAATTTATTTTATTTTTGTTGCTATAGGAATTGTTACTGAAGGTAAAAAGGAAGAAAAGGAGCTGATGCAGAATGGAACCCACACATAAAAACATGACGTAAAGCATCTGCAGTGACAGCCTGACACAGCAGATGCTTTTTAACCATTTCAGGTTCCTTAAAATTCAGGGCTGTGCCAGTGGCAGGAAGCCCCAGCCAATCAGTTGGACATTTCTGTGGCAGCAGCCTCCAGCTTTGTCCAGTTGTACAGGACAAAAAACAATTTTCTACCATAGAAATGTCTAAGACCAGCAAATATTTCATCCTGGAAACACAAATCATATTTTGTCTCTCTTCTCAAAACCAATCCTACCCTTTGGAACCCGCTCAAGTTCAGGGTCGTGCTTCAGCCTTCCCAGATGCTCTTTGACTAGAAGGCTGCTGAGAAGGGTGAAGGACCAGCAGCCTGCCAAAACCTGCTCACTAGGGACAAAGCAGGGACTGAATGCTGGGAAGAAGGAAGGAAAGCAATAAGAAGAACAGGACATGGCAGGGGATTTAGCCAGCTCGGGCCTGAATTCCATCAAAGGACTGGCCAGAAACCAAGCTTGAAGAAGGGTTGGGGTACCTCCTGTTAGCAGTTCCTGGCCAAGCTCTCACCAAATTCAACAGGCACCCTCCCAAAACTATACCAAGGACAACTGCTGATAAGGAAAGATTTGGGTAACAATCTGGCTCTGTTTTCCTCCCCTTTCAGCACCTGTGATAGAGTGAAGTTTTGCACTTCTGCTGCCCCAAAGCTGAATTGAGACCTGGACAACGTGAGCATGTGTGTGTGGAACCTGCATCTTTCACACCATTTCAGTTTCTGCCTGCTTCTCACTTTGGTTAACATTTGAAAAACCCATTTCCCAGAGTGACTTTTCAAAGAGAACGACTTAAAGCTGGAAGCCAAAGGGACTGTCTATAATTTTGTTTGCTTTTGGTTTTGCTACGGGATAGAAAGAGCAGGAAAAAAACACTGTGTGTAGTTTTCATTTTACAAGCTGCAAAAAAAAATCTGTTAGGAGTATAGTTGGGAGAAAGAGTTCATCAAAACTTATCTGAGCCTTTTAAATGAGCACAGCTCAATAGCAGATATGAAAGGCAATGACTAAGACAGAAATTGGGTCAGCAATCTGCAACAGTGTCCTTGCCAGTGTGATCAGTGTGAACCTACAGCTAATCGGGACATCAGCATCTCCCAAATATGAGGATGGTGGAATGACCAGGGTGAAGAAGCAGCCTGTGGAGGTTTGGGGAAGCAGAAAGACTGGGTCATAACAAGGATCATAGACTGTAATTGCTGTTGAAAAGAAAAAAAAAAGAAAAAGAAGAAAAGCAGGTGATGTACTTAAGTCTTAATTTCTATATCCTTAATGAAAGGCACTGTTTTTAAAATGGTACTTTTATGCTTCTATGCTTAAAACATAACGTTTTAGATAGACAAAATGTTTGCCAGGAATCCATCTTAAATTAGATTTTGGTTTATTTGCTCTGTTTTAGCATGTTCTATCTAAATATATATATATATATATCTTAAAAGAAAAATAAAGAAAAGTAATAATCAAGAGTCATAAATTTCCAGCAATATCACAAAATCCCTCATTAGCTTTCTGAACGCTAAACGTCTCCATTGATTTAACAGAACGGACAAGGTCTGTACAATTTTTGAGAAGACAAACATGACCTAGTAACAGACTGGTAACTCTCTTCTTGGGGCTTTTCAGTGCATTCATCTAATGGTCTTGACGTACATTACTTAAGAGAAACATTAAATGCCAGTGCTTTGCAACAGTTTTGTTACTGTTTCCTAAAAGTAAACAAACAAAAAATACATTCAAAAAGCAAGGCTGTTTTGTTCATGTGATGGCAGAGGCTTTGGGCAGCTGCAACACACACTGCTCTTGCTCAGAGATATTACCCAACATCAGTCAGCTGTCACCAAAAGAGTTGCACAGAAAGCATTAAAGGATAAAAAGAAAGGGGGGCTGGGGTGGGCGAGAACTGAGCAAAATGCCACACATGCCAGCTTGTTTTTCCAGAAGGAAGACACCAGAATATGTATATTTGGGGGAGGAAAAAGGAAGGGGGAAAGAGCACTAACACAGAGAAAAACTTGACTTCAGGGGAAAAAACAGCAGCTCTCTGAAACTTGTTTAGCAGGTTTGCATTCCTAATGTAATCTGACTTGTGTTGGTGGTGGTTTTTGCCCTATTCCTTACTTTGCTTTCCAAGAGAAACGTAACAAAACTGAGGTAGAAATAATGGTGGGCACACTCCAGCCTGAAAGACTTCTAATGGATGCTAAATGAAGATTGCATTAAGGACAATGAAGCCATACGTACACAACAAAAACTCAACTTTACAGTTTGGGAAGGGAAGTAAATGTACTTCGAGGGTTCAGTTTTGCTTTGTTATTTGTACTGTTTGGTCACAGTCCACTGCACTGCTATAAACAGCTCTGCAACCCATAGCTCTGCCAGCAACCTACACTGATTCCACTCCCTACAGCTTCACCAAAATAGCCTCAAAACTATGACTGGAGCCATGCAACAGCGGCCAGCCGTCACAGCTTCAGGTAATTTGCCTCTCGGAATCCTACCAAATCTTACGTTTGACTGTTTCAGATGCTAACATAAACCAATTAAGTGGCTCTTTCATTCATCTATGCACCTTCTAAAGACTGTATCACCTTATTATCAAGGAGCAATATGCTGAAAACTCTTACAGTTTACCAACAAGAAAAATCATTCTGCTCTGGTTTGATGCAAGAAATTGGCAAAAGAACCATTCCTGAACACAGGGAAATGCTTCTGTTTCTATTTTTAAAAACTGTAAAGCTTCAGTCATATCACGCTTTAGTTTTTTTCCTGGATACATTCAAAGTAATTTTCCTTGCCATATTCCAATTGTTGAGGTAAACATACATATTTAATATAAAGTAACATTGAAGCCTAGCCTATAACTCTCAGCAGTACATAGTGCTTTCAACACATTCCTTTGAGGTACTGTACAAATCACAATCACTTTCCTGAGTTTTTGCAGACAGAACATTAAAAGAAATGAACTGCAGAAATTAAGGTCCAGATTATCATTACCCTGTTTTACCTGTTCTTAGTTTAACAACACAGAACAGACAGGATTGAGGAATACTGTTGCTCTTAGAATAGCAAAAATCTGGCTCTCTGTCGCAACACAACCGTTCATCTCTTTAGTCCAATAATGTTTGAAGTTAAAGCTCTTTATATTAGCACATGCCACCAATGTAATTGTGAGGCAAACAAAAAATAAAGCACCACTTCAGGCACTTGACAGCAACTAAATCTCAAGAACAGCAGAATGGAATCAACACACAGGGTTCATGTCCTTCTGAAATCAACCCACTTGCACCTTGCTCCTTGGTGAGTATTGTCTAGCTTGAACAGAACTGAGCATCAACATGCGCTTTCTGTCATGTGTGGCTTTTTCAGATCAGCAGCTCTTGTTTGATGCACTTTTCCTTCAAGTATACCCTGGCTCTTTAGAGGCAAGGTAAATCGTAGTCTTCCCAGTACCCTTTGCAATTTTAACACTACTGAAAAGGGTTCTCTACCCCTATGTAGCAGATTCTGTGTGTGCCAACATTCATTACATTTTTTTTTAAGTAGCATCACTGACTGCAACCAAACATTTTGTTCCATTCAACGTATGTATCAAGCTCTTTTTGAGATATGCTAGGCTGTATCTTGCAGAAAGCATTTTCAAAGTCTTGATATGTAACTGGCCTCAACTGGCTGGGCATAATGGCTGAAAGGTCTGTGGCTGGCATGGCATGGAGTGGGCCCACCACGGCTTCCTGACATAAGTGAGCCACATCTAGTCCAGAAAAGCCTTCTGTGCGCTGGACAAGCAGTGCAACCTCCTTGTCATTGAGACAGTAATTGTGCTGTGAGAGCAGTTGTACTATTATCTGGTGTCTCGCTGTGCTGTCAGGAAGTGGGATTAAAAGTCGTTTCATGAAGTACCTTCGAAGAGATTCATCAATTTCTTCTGGTTTACTCGTGGCGCAAATTACTACTATTTGGTCCTCAGCAGAAGTCAGTACAGTGTCCAGCTGCATAAGGAACTCGGTTCTCATCCGACTTACTGGACTATGTTCTTCACTCACTTGAGAAGAAAGGAGCATGTCAATGTCACTAACAAAAATCACCGAGGGTTGGCGACACCTTGCCACGAGGAAGGAGGCATGGACAATTTTTTCTCCTTCCCCTAACCACTTTGTGACAAGGCCAGAGCCAGTGATTTTGAAAAACGTGGCCCCCAGCTGACTAGCTATACATCTGCCCATTAATGTTTTGCCTGTTCCCCGAGGTCCAAATAAAAGGATGCTCCGAGGTAGAGCAGTCAGTCCATTGAATGCATCTGACCTCAATACTGGCCATAAAACCTCCTCCTTAATGACGGCCTTTACTAGATCTAGGCCAGCAATGTCGCTCCAGTCCACGGGAGGTCCTTGGTTGATAATCTCATTGGTAACAAGGTCAATGAGGTGTGTGTCAGTATTCTTCAGTTGCTCGTCCACAGAGTGGTTGGATGAGGTAGCTGCACGAAGTCCCGGGCCTTGCATTGGGTGAGGGAGGAGCTGCCTGTGCTCATCACCGTGCTCATTCATTACTGGGGAGCTATACTTCCCAAACGAGTCACTTGATCTCGAACCCAGTGAGTTTTTAGCAGTACTATAGGATGGGGGTGTTAGAGCCCTACTGGACTGGCTACTGAATTTCCTTTGCTGTTCAGAGGACATTAGCTGCTTTGTTGGCTTAAATGCTAAGGATGATGTTTCAGCACTTCTGTCAAAACCATTCCCTCTGTTTGCATTTGAAATGCTGTTGTCTGGCATTCGATACATTGGACTCTGTGTAGATCTCTGTTGGCCATAGCTGTAATTTCCATAACTGGAGTCCATTTCTCCTTGCCCTGCCATGTAGAAAGCTTTCCTTTTGAGAGAGCTGGCTGAACTGTTTGTCAGGGCAGACGGCGCGATTGGCGTCAGACCGTGGCCCTGGTAGGAGTAGCTGGGGACAGTGGTTGGGGGCAGAGGGGTTGGAGCAGGGATTCCTGAAGGCAGGTAAGCTGAGGGTGGTGGGGCACCCCCAGGGCTGTACCCAGGGCCAACAGCAGTTTGAGGAGGATAACTGGCGGAAGGGTAGCTGTAACTGGAGAGATTGGAGGTCCCGTTGTAGCCAGGGACGAGGGCTGGTGGTGGTGGCGGTGGCGGGGGCTGTAAAAGTCCCGAGCTGTGCAAGGGGGATGGATGAGGGGACGGAAGTGCAGGTGCTGGCTGGCCGCTGTAACTGGTATGCAAATATGAGCCATTGTATCCTGTGGCATATTCCTGAGATGGGAGCCCTGAATGAAGACTGGGAACGGTGTGACTTCCACAGGTGCTGCTGGAGTAACTGGGTTCAGCCAGGTTACTGGCCACCCCAGGAGAGCTCCCGATGCTGGCTGAGACATCTGCGGGAGGGAGGGCTGCACTTACCCCAGCTTTGCTGGCGGTGATGACATCTGGGACACAGTTCATGGGATACACACTCTCCGAGTTCAAGGATGGCTGCCAAGGCTCACTTTCATTCTTCCGACCATTCACCAGCCCTGAGGGAGCTTCAGAGTAATTGCTGAGAATGGGTCGCTCAGCCGGGCCTTCCAAAATCCCGGAATATTTTTCTGCATACTTTTTCAGAAGGTTGGAGGCGGTCAGAGCCGAGATGTCGTCGTTGGCCCAGGCGTACTGGTACGTGCGCTGCAGGTGCCCCCGGTAGGCTTCCACCTTGTGGGCTGGGGAGCGGGTGGTTGAAGTGATATCGAAGTGCTGCTCTGGCCACTGGGCATGCTCCGGCGTCCACTGCATCTTCAAGCCTAGGGCAGTAGGAAACAACAGTTAGCAGTGACCTCAGCTTTTTCCTTATGTTTTTAAATGTGTTCTCAAACATACAGTCTGTGAACTTCTTCAGCTCTCTGAAACACTGTAGCTAATAGCACAAGTCTTATGGAAAGAAAAGGTAATGCCCTTAAGAAGTGGTATGGTTGGTTTGTTACAAGCACATACACACACAGAAAAATTTCTTGCCAATTCAGTAGGGGGGGCAACTTTTTGTTTGAAAAAATATAGGTAATGCTATAGCTCTCAAAGTAATTAAACAAAACTCATATATTTTAAATACTCAGAGTGGAGATTTACTGTAAACATACAAGGCATCCAACTGCTCTGTCCTCTTTCATCCCCGTTTCAGTTTTATATTTTAACCAATATAAAAATATGAGACACAGCTGACAGATCACATCTAGGATACCTCTCTTATTTGGTACTGAACACCTAGTTAGCAGAGTATAATGCACCCTGCGCAGAACAATATGACACAGACATAGCAGGTCATTCCATAATCCAACTCTCATCTAAAGTGGTCCACGACAGTTTCAAATCTGCTTCGTGGAGTGCAGCAAAGCAATCTCCCAGGCAGCGCTCTGTCGCTTTCATCACACAAAGCCTACAACTCGGTATGAATTACAACTGGCTCCTTTCTGCCTCTCAGTTCTGTTGTTGAGGGTCTGGAAAAAAAAAAACACAAGCATGACTTGTCTGTCGGTCTCCTTGCTTGCTATCTCTTCCCCCCCTCTGCTTCACAGCCTTCAGGGTACAAAGAAAGAGGGTTAAAGAAAAAAAATAAGGGGGAAAAAATAGGATGAAGAAAAAGAAATGAAGCCAAGTCCCTAAAAGTTCCGTGGCTTCCACAGCTAGCTATAAAAAAAACCTGAAACAAACAATACAAAGCCAAAACCAAACCTATTATTAAAAAAAAAAAAAAAAAAAAAAAAAGAAAATGTCATTTTGAAGCAATTAATCTTTTAATAATGTGATGTGAATTATCCCTCCTCTTTGTAACCCACTGCAATAGGTAAGAGCAATTTACAAGCATTAACCCCCTCCAACTTGTACCTATGCATGACACATTGCTGGGTTTTGTACAGCTGTATCAAATAGAGCTCCTTAATCTCTCTCGTATTACCAAAAGTGATTTTTGCAAACAGTCTTGTGCCCTCTGGCACAGATTCCCTGATAAGGAGGAGGCCCAGTCGAAATGAAGCATCTGTGGCACTAGCTCCCCTCTGAATTACTGCAGTCTATTTTGACAGCTACTACCCCCTCCTGTTTCTCTCCCCAACCCCTTTAGCTCTTCATTGCCTGACTCTGGCATCTGACATGGCCAGCTTAGCCTCGCTGAGCTAAACCTAACACAGCACACAGTTTGGTAACAGAATGGCATGTTTATTCCCTTCTGACTCCCTCTTCCTTGTTTGCAAAACCACTGCACTAGACACTGGAAGTTAATTAGCAGGATGATGCTGTGCTAATTGTGTTAATTTACAAGGTTTTAGTCAAAGAGAATCATGCCAGGGCTGGCACTGCTGTCATGCTTCCAACTTAATGATTAAGAAATACTGAAAACAAGGTGGGAAGGATTGCAGTAATTACACAATAAATGAATAAAGCAACAGATTCATTTGCAATTATATTTTATTGTGGTTGCACTCATTTGCATTTGGATTCTGTTTTTTCTTTTTTGGATTCATGTATTTGCAAATCACCAAATCATTTAAATTTAGGCTGAAAATGGCAAAGTACCTTTAATTGAGCCTTATATTTTATGAGTACAGCTAGTCCAACTAGTAAATCTCACTTTCCCTGAGCATGCCATTGATTACTTGTGGATTTTTTTTGTTCCTGAGCATTCTCTTTCTCTCTCATCTTTCAAACAATTTGACAACTTGATAAAAATGTCTGTTAACAGTTATACAGTTATCCTAGAAAAGTTAATTCAGAGAAGTGCTTTTGACAAACGCAGCTTTGAGGTTTTGTCAGATTTATTTCTAACATTTAGCATTAATATAATATTTTTTGCTAATTGTTTCTGATATTTCAACTGTTACCTTTCAGAGGGAGTAAGTATATCACAAAATTGGGAGAAATCATGTATTTAAATTACTGCATTTAAAAAATGCAATTTTAATCAGAAATCATCAGAAGTTTCCAGAAATCAGACTCTGTTAAAATCTGCTGGAAATCTGAAGAAGAAATCTCCAAGAGCCAATTGCCAGTAATCAGTATCTGAAATTACTCTAATGTCATGAAAAATACCACAAGCCTTTTTTAAAGCCAAAATTATTAATTTTCCTGTAATGTAGAACTGCACGACAGTTCACTGCCCTATTAAAAAAAAAGCCAAACAAAACCAACAAACAAGCAAAACCTATCTTTGTTCTGCAATGTTTTGCTTATAAGGTTACCAAAACACTGAAAGCTTCTGTTACAGAGAAGCAGAAAAACTTGAGTAGGTTGATGTTTCACTAGATACTAATGAACAGATGCCATGGGAAAGACTCTTTGCAAAGAAAGCACTAAAGCAGCAGTTAAACTTTGGAAAAAGAAGGCAAAATAGACATGGATGGAGCAAAGAACCTGATAGGGCTGTATTTGTACTGTAGTTAATGAATATGCTTTTGGCACATTGTTTTTAACTGCTTCTATAAGAAAGCCTATTCAATTTAAAGAGATAAAAGAATGCACTGGGTCAGAGCTCAACAACATCACACACTACCTACTCTGTAAGCTTTTCAAAATCAGTTGATCTTTTTTATTTAGAATGGATCATGTGTTTTTAAAATAAAATAATTAAATTTATAGTCACAGTGGGGACATATATTCCGATAGCAAAAATTCAATTCTTTGAATTTTATTTGTCTAGATTAATTTCTTTTCCTTTTTATGAGGCTGCAAAAGAATGCCAGAAAATCTAAATTATCTATTATAAGAGGAGGGAAAAATCACATCATTGGCATTCTTTATTTAGAATAATTACTAGATAGACCAGTAGTTTCACACTGTCATGCTATCTTTGGATATGCCCAGTGAACAATAATTGAAAGTTTATTTATTGATGCATATTAAATACCAGTGCATTTAACAAAGGCTGTAAAGGCAGGATTAGGCTTTGATTAGATAAGCTTAAGAGAACAGGACTGTTCTCGTCCCATGAAACATGAGCATTTATTCCAGCACATCGCAATCATTAGTGTTATTTGGAGGCACAGGTTAATAGTTAACCATAAGCATATTTTTTGCATTAGTAAGCAGTGAAGAAATCTGAATTTACATGAAGTCTGCTGGAATGGTCTGGACTGGGGGGGCACAAAGAGCCATTTCCTCAATTTGATATTAATTGAAAAAGCAGAAAACTTTTGCTAGGTTTGACTCTATTTGATAATAGTTCACAAATTGTTTTGACAAAAGTCAAATGTGTGATTTGGGAGAAAAAAAGAAGCAGCAGCAGCTGTTGTAATTTTTAATTATGCAAACATTCCCCTACTCTCTGTCCACCCTCAGCCCCAAATTGCTTAATGTTTGTAGCCACTTCCTCTCCATACTTCAAATTGTATTTTATTAACTGCTTTTTGTTTGAGCTGATACATGTTTCTGCATTTGTTTTTTGTTAGGAATCCAAATGCTGATATTAAAATCTAAAATCAGGTAAATCAGGGTACATTTAGAGGCTGCATTTTTTTATTTAGTGTAATTTAAACTTTGATATAAACCACAGCCTTGCAGATAGTGTAACTGGTTAATAACTTTCTGAAAATCCAGAAGCAATGCAAGGCTGAATGTATTAAAAAAACCCCACTTTGCTAACTTAGGAATCCTCTGAACTGTTGACATTTTTGGACTGTGCAAAGTGTGCTGGCATGGGCTGTAAAAGGCAAAAGGAAAGGACTCTTCTTTAAGTACAGGTATGTACTTACCAGAGAATTGCTTTTAAGATAAATTTAATACATTATATAGATAGGCAGTGTAGGCTATTTTAGCAGTATCTATTTTTCCGTGTCCTGACAGCCTTGCTATACATCCCTGGTCCATAATTCTTACAGTTTGATCTATCCAGATTACATTTAAAGTAATTATAATCAACAATTTCATTATGGAATTACTTCAAACTAAGTGTTCAACCATATTTCCTCTTCTAATATTGTGCACTTAGCCTGAAAATGGAAAGTCTAATACACAATACTTCATCAGTTGCACATATAATAATTCCATATGGCCAAAAACCACTTACATATTCAGTTACATGAATTCAAATTAAAAATTAACAAAGACAAAAACCAAACAAAAAGGAAAAAAAATCCAGAGTTATGAAAAACTAGCATTGCAATTCCAAACACAAAAAAGAAAAAGAAACATTGTACACATCCTCACTGTCCAACAGGGCCTGATCCTGCTGAGAGTTCAGATGACTTTGTGCATACAAAGACCCCCAGTCTGGTGCCCACAGTACCAGGTCAAAACTTCTCATCCCCATACAGGATAATATCTGTCAAAAAAGATAAATAACTAGCCTTTGTTTTCAATTTAAATACAAGGGTTTCTGTTGAAAACAGGCATGGAAACATGGTCCAGAAATAGGACCACACTGGGTAACACCACCACAAAGGATTTATAATGTCCCAACTCACCAACTTGCCTAGCAAGAACTTTAGAGAAAGAATACTGGGACTTTAGTAAACCTCTCATCTATTCACATCTCTAATAAAATAAACTAAATCATATGCAGCTGTGGATTTCTGAAGATACTGGAAGAGATTGCACTGCACTTCGACAGATGTTGGTGAAAAAAACCTAAATGTCCCAGAGCTGCTGTGCACAAGGCACTTAGAAGCAGGGCAGTACACCAACCTTCCCAACCAGCTACCAAAGTTTAAGTTTGTATCAGGGGCCTTCAACTGTTCCTTCAACATACCTGAGGCAAAAGAAAATAACTCAACTCTTCTTGTGGTCTCTCTTTTCCTGCCCCATTCACCCCTGCAGTGCATAGGTCCTACCTAGCACAAATCTGAAGCTTCCTTTGCAAGCATCAGGAGTCAAGCAGGTTCTTAACTTCAGGCCTGTTGTTAAACATGATCCAAGCAACTGCCTAATGCACTGTTGAAAAGGACTGCACTGCACCAGGGGTGAAAGCAAATGGATGCTTCTGCTAAGTGCCCATAGCAGACAGCTAGGAGCACACGGCTGCAAGGTAGGAAACAACTCCAAAACCACAGCTCCAAGTACCACCAACCATGTTCCCTCTAGACTTGAAAGTGTATGCAAACTTCACCACTTTGGATTGCTTACACATTTAGCCTAGGACCCCAAACACTGTTCCTGCCCACTGAACAGTCCTGTCCCCAGTTATTTAAGTATTAAGTATTTACACAACAGATCATAATGATTTTAGCCAAGGTTTTGCTTCTTGTGGACACAAGAAGATTGGCTCCGCCAAAAGAGCCACTGACTTGAATAGGTGTTTCATTAGGAACATACCAGTATGACTCAGACCCCTTACTCCAGTGTGGGCTGAAGGTGTTAGTACCTTGGTGATCAGGCCCTAAAGTCACATTTTAAAGTCCTTCTCAAGTATGAGGCAGAGCTGAATAAATGAGTCATGCTGTAACCGCTGTTCAAGATGTAGGACACACAGCTTCCTGGATTTGTACTAAATCTGATAATATTTTATAAGACTGTATACTATCATATGTCCCATAATAATAAAAATTAATTCAAGATAAAACAATTCTTTTACACTCAATTTTTTATTAATAAGCGTAATTTCAGCTGTTTGAAGATAGTGCAACTGATCTCTCTTAATTGGAAACAGGAGGGATTTTGAAGAGTGGATTGAGCTAATTATGTTTTGCAGGGAAAAGAAAAAAAAAAAGGAAAGAAAATTATTCCCACATTTATTTTCTAATTACTCAGTGAAGACCTCTGCTCTAGTCCATGAGGAACTCCTTTGACGTCAAAGGACTCGCTGGGAGGATGAGCCTCCAACTGAGATGCCCAGCTGTACAGTCCCAACTTTGTAAGCTTTTTTTCAGTAAGTGGCAGCCACAAACTCACAAAACCAGGCCTGGAAAGTGCTCTCAGCATTTTCTTGGTAGGGGTCTGTTCTTCCTCTTATTATATATGCAAGCCCTACACATCAGTGGGAGCATGCTGTTGGCAGGGTATTTACAATATGATTTCCTTCTAGCAAGGATAGTGAAAGCATTTCAATCTTTAAAACAAAACACTGAAATCACGAGTAATATTGAGGATCACATATATGCCAACAGCACCTAAAGATGAAAGCGGGAAGAAAAACGCAACATATTTTATGTGAGACTGGAATGGTTAAAAAAGAAATTGCAAAATTAAAAACTAATTCCAAACTGATACACCCCAATTATCTAACTTAAATACTGTCAAATGATTATTCTTTTAAAACCACACTTTCACACCTTACAACAGCAAATTGCAATACATCTACAGCAAATGAGTTCTCTTCCCACAAGCCCCCTCCCTGCCATTTACATAAAGCAGCCTTTGATAGTCACAAAGACATTTCTGGCTAAACAGCCTTTAGAAGATCCAATAGCTTCAAAGGCCTGAAAAACAGAAATAAGGAGAAGTAATAGTCAAGCAAGCAAAGGGAAACTATGTCCAGAGATGACACTGGGATATTTTGCCAGCAGAAGCAGGCTGGATCCGGAGGCCGGCCTCGCAGCAGCCTGCAGATGCGGCTGGTAGGGACTGGAGCTATTCCTGGGGCACTCCTGGGACCTCCCAGTCCTCTGCCTACCTCAGAGGTGCTGGTTTCTCTGCAGCAGCAGTCCCTGACACAAAAACATCCTTGCTGTGAAAATCACATTGATGCACGATCACCGTGTACCAAACGTAAAACCATTTATGCACAAGCCTTGGAACCCATCTATGTAGAGAATTGGTCATACTTGTGATTAAATGCAGTTTATCTCTAAAATATTTTATTATGTCAGTTCGCCTCACCACACTTATTTGCTCATAACACTTTTCTCAACCAACTAGAAAACACACAAACAAAAACAATAATTGATTTTTTTTTTACTCTACTATTATGCTTCCTCTTGCTAGGATTTACATTTTTAAGCTGTTTTTGTCAAGTAGCTCTGAACAGTACCATGCCTTTAAAGGACCTAGCATGCTTTGACAGTGCCAAATGTATAAGATAATAATAATTTCTGAGAGAATACTCAGAAAAACAATAGCTGTAAACAAATGTAAGCATAACTTACATGAAAAAAAATTACTTTTTGCAGTCAACTGAACACACACTTATAGCCGTAATGTATTTTTAAAAGATTTAATACACCACATAATTTGCAATTTATGCCCATATACACATGAAAATCAATATAATTGATGTAGGATAACTAGTATTCTAATTCTGAGAATTAGAATATTCACATGATAAAAAACAATAATGAACGAATACAGAGTTTGGTCACTTGACACAAATATTTATGCATATTTGAAAATGCAAAATATTTTAGACTTGGACTGTGATTGTGCACCCACTGAAGTGCTTATTTCAAGGCTAAAATAAACCCAACTGAAGCTTTTAGAAGTGCAGCAAAATGCATACTCTCTTTTTAAGCAACAAAATAGCAGAAGCAGACTTTTATTTGGTTTCTCTTCGAGAAGTGGAGTTTGAGGCACATTTACCTTGAAAGAGCATAACACAAATCCTTAAAAGCAGAGCAGACAAAATACCTTCATGCTTTACCGTGTTTCTCATATAATCAGCTGAAGCAGGTGAAACACAAAACCCTGAACTTGTTTTTTAGCAAGTAAGTGAGAGGAAAAAGGAATAAATTTTCAGCACTAGGGAGCCTGTCATGGAACATTCAGTTCTTGACCTAAAAGCTTCTAGAAAAAAAATAAACCAAACCTTAATATCTGAAAATTATCATTTTCAAATATTGGATTCCGTTATTTTTCCATTTCTGTTTCTAATCATGTTTTAGCAAATGGTTTCCTTTTCTCTTCATTCACCCTTAGAATTATTGCTTTGGTTCCTTGCCACTAATAAAGCTTTTTTAAAACCCTTTTCTCATGTATCGTAAATCCATTAAGACAATTTCGTTCTTAAGCTCACTTCCTTTTGCCAAATGAAGATCATCAGGACATACCACACGTGTCCAAAGGGACAGCAGAGCTAATGAATATGTATGTTTTATGTCACAACAGAGCACTCCCCTTGTTCTGCAGTATCGACCTTCTCTTATGTGAGTAAATAACAGGTGAGCACTTGTGCATGAGGATAAATGGGGTTAAAACTGCTATACAGGGACATACTTTATTTGAAGAAAGTGGGTGCACAATAAATACAGATTTAACTGATGCTGAATTATTTTTATAACATGTTGTTCCAAAATGTTAGAAAATCACCTTGCTTTAAAACATAAGACTAAGTTAGACAGCAAGAGTAATTTAAAATATATTTCCCTTCCGTTAACAGCAGCAGCCCTCTGCATAAATTCCACAATAATATAATTTTAATATATTTTTCACTCATCATATGTAAAAAAAAGTAGGTATGTATTTCACAGCTTTATGTATAGCAACAAAAGGGTAATTCCAGAGATTCACCTAGCCAGCTCTATTTGTTTTACAAACATGAAAGTAAAGTTCAATTTCACTAAGTTTCAAATAATTGTAATCAGGTTTGACCCATTACATTCAACCAACATAAGTAAAAAAGCAAATTTATATGGGCCAGTAGCACAATGCTCCAGCTTGGAATCAGGAATACTGCTTTCTTTTTAAAGTTCTTATTTCAAAACCTACCCTTGTAGGATAGGTATGAACAGTTGCTTTACTCAGATTAGAGTACCTCTGCTAATTAGCTAAATGAGAACAAATACTGATTAAATGTATATATAGAAGTAATCTGATACTCAAGGAAAAAAAATCCTTAACATGTGTCCACAGTATACAAAGCTTTCACAAAAATTGTTTATGTTATTTATGCTTTTTGGCAATCTGCACATTAATTTTTAATGAAATAGTAAAGAGATGTTGCGTCTCACACTTCAGTAAAAATATTCTATAACCAGGACTGGTTGACATAGTGCATTAATTCAGTGTCCTTCACTCCTGGGACCTGCGTATAATTTAGTCCAGCCTGAAGAAAATAACTTTGATCTGAAGGCTGTGGAAAAAGCTACATATGAAATGAGTTTTGGTGGGTTTAGTGTTGTTTCTTATATACAAGACGACATATGAAGATAAACTGCTTTAGAATGCTCCTGACATGGCCCAGGATTAAGAGCAGGGAGCTCTTAGCAGAGCTCATCCAGCTCTCTCCCTTTTTCCCATCGTACCAGACACACATCACACACATTTCTCTCTCTCTGCATCAGAGCAGCTACTGCTGGCACACACTGCCTTTCCAAGGAGAAGATCCTGTGCAAAAGGATTGTATTATCAACCTGTACACTGATTTGGTGTCTCCATTAAAAACCCAAACAAACAACAACGTCTATATTACAACATGGGAGATCACGTTGTTGCAGGAAGGGATGATGTTACCACACAGAATGCGAGATTTCCTTCCCAGGGTAGGGAACACCTAAGCTAAGTCATCAGAACTGCACTAATCACACTCTTAGGGAAAAAAGAGCTCCAGCACAGCTCCTTCCCCGGCTCGGCTGTGCGAGCAGCTGACCCTTCCTTTCCTTCCTGCTCCCCCCAAAGCAGAGAAACAAGATTAAAAGCAGAAGCACAACCAAAGAACTGACATCCTAGAAAAACTAAGCTGAGATAAATCTTTCCCCGACTTAAACCTTTCAATTACTGTATTTCACAAATTCCAGAGATTCTTTCTTGCTCACTCCATAAAATGTATCCGAATTAGCTACTGAAAAATGGAATATAGCCAATTTTTTGCATGCTCTTGGTTTGGGACTTACTGTATTATTTCCTGAGCATTTGAAAGGAACTATATAGATTGTTCAGTTGGCTTGACAAATTATCTGGGGGACGGGGAGAGGAGGAACAGGGAATTTTTCATAGACAAATATAGAAATCTCTCTCTCTCTCCTTCTCTCTCTCTCTCTATTTATATATTTTAGACACACCAAGGCACCAGAGAGAGAATGTCTCAACTGAGAAATTGAACTCTGTGTATGCTGATATTTTTTCCATATTCCTGGAGAGAGTGGTAAGGAAAAGAGACTAACTCATCATATTAGATGCTAGTACTCCTGTCTCAAAAAAAAAAAAAAAAAAAAAAAAAAAAAAAAAAAAAAAAAAGTAAAAATAACCCTGCAATAGGAAAAGTTAAGCCATGTCCAAAGCCACACAGTATGTCACTGGGAGGGTGCACAGGCAGAAAAAGAGGGCAGGTAAAAAATAAAAAACATGCTGGTTTTAAAACCAGAAAGAAATTATAGAGCTCAGCTGATAAAACGTCACACTCCTTTGCAGCTATCACACAAATTTAGCCATTTCTGTAAACAGCTTTCAAGGTACAACAAAAATCTAAACCATGCAATAACTGTATCAATAACTAGCTGAGTACTACTGATAGCTTAAATACAATAATCTCTGTTATTTTTCTGTAATTTTGTCCATAGCCCTATTGCATATGTAGTCACCTAATGATGAAATACTTTTAAAATTTGCTTCAGGGTACAGAAGTCAAGCTCCACTGATTAGCATCTCAAAGCACACTACAGGCACACATTTGTATAGCAGAATAATAGCACTTGTGTTTGTGTGCTGCTAAAAAAAACCCCAACTCCCCCCGCCTCCCCACTATTTTACTTGATGTTTGATGATGCACACTGATAAAAGTCTTCTCACAAAATATATACAATACATAACAGCTAACTGTAAGAATGTCAAAAACAAGGCAGAAAAGTAACATCACAAAAAGAAACCAAAAAGGGGTTTTGGGGACATACAAGATACTTAGACCCCAGGGTTCATGGGCTTAATTCTTCTGTCACTTCTCTGATTTGAAGTCAGAAGAACTACTGAAGTCTATAATTTATTGCCAAGGAGATAAATGTGCCACATTAAAATGTGTTAATTACATAAATTATATTTGATTCACCACTGTTTGGGGTTTGGGATGTGTGTTTAATAAAAATTCATCACAGAAAATATTTCATTAAAATCTTGATAGAGAGTTCTGATATTCACTGCACTAGCTCGGTTTCTGATTAATTTCCTATGTCTAACTGGGTGGCCATCAAACTTTATTGAATGTGAGCCTTCCTAAAAGTCACTGTAAACTGACAGGACAGTGTCTGATTTCAGCCACAATTCTGAGACACCAGTCCAACAAACTGCTTTTAGCAACCCTACATCTTTCCCTGTGCATCCCCCTTCTGCCATTTCTCCAGGCGTACTTTATTACAAGGTTTAAGTTAGAAAAGTCTCCATCTAATTTTTTTTACATAATATTAGAAAAGTGCATCCACATAGATTTAGTAGTAAAAATGCTATCCACCATCAACAGGAACATTAAAGTCTTACTAAGTATTCAGCAATTATAAGCTTAAATTATTTTTTCTATTAACACTTGTCTTTTTATCCAGAATGTGTAAGTAGCATCCAAGAATAACTTTAAGAATGCTTAGCACTAATGTGATTAAATACACTTAGCATCAAGAATTAAGCTTATAAACAAATAGATACTCACTGAAGTATGATATCAGTAGTAAACATTTATTAAAAGTTGCTTCAACTCCAGAAAAAAAAAATTAAAGTTAAAACAAAGACCAGATTGAATTATGAGGTACTATGAATGCTGTGAGAGTTTTGTGATTGCATTGAAAGATTTACACATCTGTAGAAGATGTACAGATAACAACTGAAAGGTGCATTACACTAATCAGAGAAATGCATAGCCTCTGCAAAGCAGGTAGGAGTGAATAACTTTAATTTTCTCTCTTCTTACAGTTTTATATTATTACACAAGGGAAGCAGAGGAAACCTAAATATGACCCTATTTAGATATACTAACTGAAAAGCCTTTGTAGAATTTTTAAGCAAACAGGATTGTGCTTCCAATGCTGCCCATCTAGTTTTCCAATGTGTTAAATTGGATGGTTACTTGGACAGCTCTCTATTCATTACTGAACTGTGGAAAGGAAACACAGAGGTGGCATTTTCCTTTTAAACCATCTAATGCCTTGTAGCCAGATTCCAAAGCATCAAGGAGAGATTTCTTTTTTTTTTTCCCCTTTTTCTCTTTCTTTTTTTTTTTGCTAGTAGACAAGCTGTCGTAATTGAAATGAAGTCTAATCAGACTCATTACTGTTTTCAGCAATTTGCACCACCAAAGATGCTTATTAGGTAACAGTGTTTAATAAACCACTCTTTAGAAAACTACCAGTAATGAGCTCTTAACAGCCAATCTTTAGCGTGAATGTAATGTGAAAAGTGTTCCTAGCACTGAATAGATTTTCACATTTAGTAGTGTCATAATTAAGCTCAAGGAATTGGTAGCTGTGATGATAGATATTTACTGCAATATAGACTTTCCGCCTCATGAAAATATATTTGAAAATACTTGGGGTTCAATATTTCCAGAGGAAATTTTAAAACTACTTAAAAGACTGTGCGAGGCTGGATTAGGTCTGTAAATGATACTTAATCAGAGAGTATTTAGGGAATGTAGAGTACTGTGAGTCTGGAATCAGCTATAAAGCATGCATAAAGTTAATTCCATCTAGCTTTGTTTGACTGCTCGTCCATCTCTTAAGAATTCCAGTCATTAATATACAAATAATAAATGTTGTTGTCACCAGCTGAATAATAATGAACAAAAATGGCCAATAACAAGACATACTTGAAAACACAATTGTCAGCTCTCTTCCCAGAGTAAAAGCTGAAAATGCTCGAGAAAAAACAGCAAATTAGCTGGTTTCAAAATAAAATTATAGATCTCTAATAAATGTATATATATAAATTTACACACATATACATATAAAGCTAATGCTGTTTCTCCTACATGTTTCACATACCAGCAAGTCCTAATATCTACTTAGCACCAAAACCCCCCAAATTCTTCATGTAAAGAACACCACAGTGTTGAAAATGTAATATTGTGACATATATTATTCATAAAAGACAGCCACCCACAACAGCTAAGTTTTCATCAATAGAAGGTTCAATTTAACTAGATGTACACCTTGCCACACTAGTCCCATCAATACAACTACCTAACAAATGCTGAAAGTGGCAAAAAAGAAAATAAATTGCATGGATAAACTCCAACTAATTAAATATCCAAAGTAAATCTTGAGGAATAGCTTCTGTTCTCTCATACCATTGATTTCAGCTTGACATAATATTTAAAGTTATCAATAAGAAATGACCGAGACAACCTTTTCCTCTCCCACTAGGAGAAATACATAGGGATGCAAATGTTGTTTTGCTTACTAGAGATTCTGCTGGACAAGGTTTGTGTTGGCGGCCAAGACTCTGGAAAGAAGTGCATAAGCGTGAGTAATCAATAATGAAACCACTAACAAAATTATGAAGATCGGTTCTCTCTGACCAAGATTTTTTATTGGAATTCCATGTTAAGATGTTAAGAAGAGTTCCTTACTGAATGAGTGCTGGCACTGCATCCTTTGTATACCCTAACCCCAAACTTCAGCAGCCCTAAATGCAGCCTTTAAGCCTCCGTATCTGTTTGCAGCCTTCTGAATCAATAGAACAATGAGAACTGAGACTACCAAATTAATGCCAGTTTCATTTGATTTAGTGGTATATGCTTCTTTGCACTACAAAGTGGAAAAAGGAAAAAAAATCCCAACACAACCCCACACCCTTAACTTGTTCCCAGATGGGTTTTTGTAGCTTTAAGATCAAAATGTCTTCCAGTTTCTTAAGTCTAAACTGAATTTTACTTAGATCCAACATTTTTAGTGTGACTGCTGCTTATCCTATCACGCAATTCCAAACTCTGCACCTTTAAGTCACATACTTAGCTTCTGCTCTTCGCAAAATAATGTAACATAAAATACGATAAAATAAAATAACAGAGACTCCACAACTGCTTTGGACTGCCTCCCCTTGTACTTGTGAATAATGCATTAAACTTCACATCATTTGTGAGTGACAACCCGATGGTCTAAGATGCATAATATGCATTTTGTACTGTTGATTTTACTAAGCACAGATGCTCTGAAGCATCAATTGTTCATCAGTAAGTCCTTCAATATCATACATTATGGTATTTTTTGTAGTTTAAACCTGGGGTTGACAGAAATGTAGCATCCATAGGAGGTATTTCAGGCATTATTTTAAAGCTATTGTTACCATCCTTTCTTACTCCTAACACAAAATTAAAGCAGGGGGGAACCTTCAGTGTATTCCCTGTGTAGCCTAACGCTACCACAAAAACAACAATAAGTTAGAGAATCACTTTTCTGCCTCAGATTCTCTGTATTTTATCAAGTCTACAAAATACCAGTCTGCTCACCTAAGATGCTGACCCCAAACAATGCCTGACTTTCAACAGAAATTGAGATTTTTCCTCCTGATATCTCTAAGCCTTCTTAGCCCGATCACAGAAGTGTGATCTGACTTTTAGAGGAGTTTCCATTGAAGAACTAGGACCTACCAAATTTTACACTACTCCAGGCTGCTACCCTGAGATGGCGTGTCATATACACATGAGTATGGACTGGCATAAGAAACTGCAAAAGCGTAGGAAGTCAGAGAAGGAGGTGAAGCCACAGGGGCAGGTTGAACTCCAGGAAGAATTTGCCTCAAAACACTGAATTGGTCAGAAAGAGCAGCAGCATCCTATAAAAAGGACAGTGAGAAAAACCCTAACGCCCATATTTAAGGCGCTGCCATCAACCAGAGCCTCCACAGTGTAGATGCTGAGGACTCTCCACAGGGCCAAGCAGGAGATGACAGCTTTAGTGGGAATGTTTGCTGTCATCAAAACCAGTTTGGAGCCCTGGAGTGGCTTGTTTCAGGACAGCTCCACCACAAGACAGCATAAATAGCAGAAAAAGGACTCCATGCAAAATTTATGGCTCTTTCTACAGTAGCAGAGACACTTTCTTCTCCATCAATTAAATTACAGTACTATAACTCACCTTCTCCAACTAGGACCCAGCATCAACCACAATCTGCCCTTCAGCAAAAAGTACCATAAACAGTTGTTATGAGTACAGAACACCTCAGATTTCTGTTCTCTCTACTCTCTCTCTTTATGGTGGTTTTTCAGTACATGAAGGGGGACTACAAGAGACCTGGAGGGGCACATTTTACAAGGGCAAGTAGTGACAGGACAAGGGGGAACGGCTTCAAACTGAAAGAGGGCAGGTTTAGATGCAGTAATAGGAAGATGTTCTTTACAGCGATGGTGGTAAGGCACTAGAACAAGTTACTCAGAGAATCTGTAGATGCCCCAACCCTGGAAGTTTTCAAGGCCAGGTTGGGTGCACTTTGAACTTTAAGGTCCCTTCCAACCTAAACCATTCTATAAATCTACATTTTTTTTTTTTTTTTAAAATATGTGTGTGGAGTAGAAAGCAGCTTAGATGAAATATGACATGAAATTGTTTCACTTGATGTCCTGCATGGGCTTTTTTTGCTGGCTTTTTCAAAGGAACAAACCCTACAACCCAGACCCCAGCCCAAAAATAAACTCAATTGTTCCAATAAAAGCAATCACTTGTCCAAACAACTGCACACAAACCAACTTTACAGACTGCCAAGGCTACTGTTCTATTATAACACATTTACAAAAGCTACATAATAGATGAGTTGCTGCAGATGAGAACATTTGTCCAACAGAATTGCAACCCTTTATCTTAAGGGAGACAATATTCCCTGCATTTCAGACTGGTTTCAATACACAGACCTGCCTAGCAGTCCTTTCATTAAAGGTGGTCTAGTACACACTTTCCTAACTGAAATTGTTCATGGAAATATCTCCTTATGAAATGAAGTAAGCAAAAGGAACACCACCAGGTCCTATACAATACAACTGTAGGTTTTTTTAGGGGATAGAGGTTAATAAAGCAAAGGCATGTGCAAGTAAGGAACACATATGTAGTCTTTGGAGGGATTGGGGTAAATGCAGCAGAATGTAGCAGTCTTTGTCTTTATTTTTTTTTTTTTTTTGAGTCTATTTTCTCCTTCTCCACTATAGAGCTTTCTATTTATTTTAGAATAACTCTGTATCTTTGTCATTAAACAATCAAGTTCTAATAAAAAACATAATGCAAACAGCCAGTTGTGTAATGAAAAACAACACAGGGTTGAAGGGGGGTTCCTGCCTGATCTCAGCAGCAGATTAGCTTATGCCCTGCAGCATGAGATGGGAAATATGCTCCTCACTATTACAGTTTTGATTCTCTATTTGTATTTCATGTGGATTTTAAAGAGAAGAATTATAAAGCTTTGATTGAGAGAATCTCTCTCTTTTTCCATGTATACATACATATAAATGTACACACATGTTTATTTCCCCTCCCAGAGCAAAGATGATGTTTATCTCTAGCGATGGCTCAATGTCTAGTCCATAATTAACACAGAAAAATCACACAAACAGAAAAGCACCCCCATGTTCTGGACTATCCCAGTACAGACTATATCAACTGCAATCCTGAATACATATCCTTTTGAGAAATTCTAAATGACCCTTTTTTCAGCAACCTTCCTGCTGCACTATAGTATATAGCAATATTATTTCTGCCTAGAGAATGATAGTTTTAACAAAAAATGTAACAAAGAAAATCAGTTAATTCCTTTCATATTCAAGCCATGTTAAGAGTTTATTCACTGGCAACAAGACAGGAGACCTCCAACAGACACAGATCTTTCAGATGCATCTTTCTTCCTGTATGTGACATACATGACCTCCTTCTCCCCTTCCCCATTCCTCAGCTCTTTACATGCATTTCTGCACTGTCCTCTATCTCAAACTTAAAGCTGTGCCAAATCAAGAGCAGCAGTGCTAAAGGGTGGTCAGAAAATAGGACAGCAAAGGTTTTTGAAGTGAACAAAGCAGCATCCTGTTCCTACCACCTATCAAGCTTGTTTCTGGTTTCTTCATGTACTGAAGGCCAGGTTGGGTGATTGCCACTCCAGGAATTTAACTGCAGGTACAGCACAGCCCTTCAACATACTCAATCCCAATGGCTAGTGAAATTCAGCTGGAGAAACCCTGATTCAGTCTGTCAGTGCACTTGCTAAGTGGCAAGTGAATACCTAGCCTACCATACAGTATGTGGGGTTAGCTGCTCTGAAGATATAGTTAATATTGGGAATAGAGAGTAAAGCAGAGAGCAGGAACAAGAAAATCACATTTATGAAGACTTTAGAAACTTCAGTCCACAAAAGACAGGAAAATGGGGCAGAACCTCATACTCAAGTATTTTCTAAGTACAAAGCTAAGGTTAAGGAAAACTTAAGTTTGCCCATGGCCTTACTTCAATTTTTTGTTAGCTGTTTGTATTTTCTTCTTTTTTTTTAACTTCTCATGGTTTTCATTAGGCACATAATTATCTAGGCACATTATTATGCAAAGATCTTTTTGTCACCTTTTCAAGAATGCATCCAAAACATTTTAAGTAAATATCCTATATTTGATTTACTAAAAATTGCCTTGAGTCCTATCAATTTTTTTTATTCTATATATTAAACTGAATTTGCCATGACTGAACTGAAAGGTACTTGATAACAAATGGTTACGGGGCATGGGTTGATATTTAAGAGGTAAGGTTGCACCAAGGTAGGTTTGATGGGCCATTTTGTATTGAGGATAACCAGCAATGACATTTCTTAAAAAAGGTCTGGATGCTAAAGAGGAGGAATGCTCTAAATGCATCAATGAAAACTGCTGCTGAGCATGACTGCGTTTTTTAATATTTGGACTATTTTCAAAGGAAAGACAGTCATGGTACAAATGTTTTTTCAATAAATCTCTGGTGAGTACCGGGCACTTCTAAGATCAGTTACACAGCATACTCTTAAAATGATTAAACTGTCTCTCACAGCACTTGAAATGACAGACTGCCCAGAAAAAGCACAAGTGCCCCACAAATTAGGAATTGCAGCAGTAGTTGATAAGCTAGAATGAGCTCTGGGGCGTTTTAGGACACACCTCACCCTCATTACTGGGCTGCCCCTCTTGGAAAAATGCTTCCCCTTGTGTAAGGTCATTCAACTAGATTAAAATATCTCACTATAATGTTACCTCTTTATAACACCTAACATACTTGGGTATAGAAGTGCTGGTTACAGGATGAACAATGAGCTTACTTTTACATGCACTGCATAAAGATACCACCTGTGTGATTTAGCTGAAAAGGAAAATTTAATCTTTATTTCTGGGATGGCTCTGTCTAAAGTCACAAGTTGCTATGACAGAGAATTCAAATTGTTTAAACAGTTCCCCTGCTCCCTTCTTCAAGTTGTTATGAATGTCTATAATTTAGGCCTCTGTGTTGCTAACATGCATGTGGATATCTCGTTAGTCATATGAATAAAGCTGCATAATTAGGCAGTGGTGTAATTTGTAGCCTCCAACTCTTTCTTCCACCTTCCTTTCCTGATGCTCCTTGAAGAAACTGCGATTTAAGTTGGTGGCAGATCGTGCCACCGTTATTCACAGAAATACCCTTTGCTTGAGATTTCTTTGAAATTAGTCACAAGAATTAAACCTTCTACCAGTCACGAAGGACAGGGATATACCGCAACAACTCCTCCACCGCCCACACGTGTGGGGACTATATTTGCTGGGATGGGAATTTGGGCAGGTGACCAAACGGTTAACTATGCTTATCCTTTCATCCTCCAAACTGACAGAGACTTCTTTAAATTCTTAGAACTCCTTTTACAGAATCTCTGTTTGACAATTTCTAAATGTGCCCAAATGTTCACCGAGTTCATCTCTATTAACAGGAAATGAAACTGAAATAAAGAGGGGCTCTTCGTGTTGACTGCAGGCATTTCAGATTTCATGGCAGCCCGTGTCTCCCCAGTGCCTTTCACACGGAAGAGATAATGTGTGTGAAGAAAAACAAAATTGCAGGTTTAGTAATGTCAAAATCTGATTTATGCCAAAATAGAGATGTCAACAATAGCAGAATAAGTGACAAGTGTTAAATTACCCAAAGAAGTAAATTCTGTAATTATTTACCTCCCTGGCATGTGATCCTTAACGACCTCCAGACCTAAAAGGAACAGCAGGAACTGCACACATTTTGAAATTCAGCATTTTTTCTCTTTTTTTGAGAAATTACTTTTTGCCCCCATTTTTTTTTTTTTAATACAACCAAGTGCCATCATCAACATTTCAAATAAAACGTCAGCATCAAGCCCCACAGCTGAATATGCTGGGAGCTGAGTATACAGTCATCTGCAAATGGACAACTTTAATTCGATTCCTGGCACCACTGGCCACGCTGAGAATTCTTCTATCTCTTCACACCAGGGGTTTGCTCTTTTAAGCATTGCTCCCTGAAGGGAAGGCAAAACTAGAGAAAGAGGATTTCCAATGACCCTGCACAGATGAATGAATGTGTCAATGGTGAATATTGGTTCAGCTTTGAAACAGGGAGTCCTGCAGTGGCTTCTCTGCTTCATCCCCACTAGTGAGTTTCACTGGGGACTTCAATGTGTAGGAGGCCTTTAGGGAACATATAATAAATGGGGGGAAAAAAGGGTGGGGGGAGAATCAACAAAATGGTTTAAGAATAATAAAAAGGCCTTTCTCCAATTATAACCTTTAAATTATTTCTAAGAGATGAGCGACTCTTTGGCATAGCTGGTTACAGAAATCGGTTTTAAAAAAGCCTAAATAAATAAGGGGTTCTTGCCAGACAGTCAACATTAAAGGCCAGCATGCCCTTTCAGCACATATTTAATTTTGATGGGTTTCCGTTTGTTCACTTGTTTGTTTCTGGTGTAAAGATGACATAAATAAGTTGTGAAATGTTTAAACTGAGCTCTCTTTCAGGGTGAGCCTGTTCTTCTCTTTATGACTGACTGCACGGTGAGAACACTGACACAAACCAACTACACATGGACAGGAAAGGCGCCTCTTCTCACCTCTGAAACTCTCCTGTAACTCAGGTAAACACAAGAGCATTTGTCTAAGCAGTAGAATACACATTTGCTTCTAAAAGTCTTTCAGTTTGTTTTCATTCAACTACCTATCAATGATAAAACATAATTTCCTAATTGTGCCAATATTCATGGTTCTAGCTCTCTTTAAATCCAAAGAACGTATGTTTCAGTAAGACAGAAGTCTAAGTATTTAAACATGATTTAGAGTAACATTTCTCTAAGGCCATATTTTTTACAAGTTCTAGTTTTCTAAAGTTGCCATATAATTGAATCTGTATACCACAATTTATTAAAGAAATAACACAAGCTTCAAGTAACGAAGGTTGAATTGTTAATTTCGCAATAAATGCTGCTTTTCCTTCTTTATGTATACAAAAGTTTTATTCTTTATCAGAGAAAACACAATATAATCAAAGTAAAATGTACAATTTGTCAATGTTAAAAACCACAGACGAGCAGAGCATCTTTTTGTTTATATGTCATAACTTTAACATATAGGAAAACCTAATCAACCAAACCAAACAACAACAAACCCCTGAATCTAAAAATCAAACAAACAAACCCCAAACACATCCCAGGAACCCTGCACAGGTTTCTATAGGTTTGAAAATTAGGTTTGCAGTCAATTATTGTCCAAAGCTGAATGCATGCTCTTTAACCATAACAACCTTATGCAAATTAAAATTTCTTATTATAGAATTGCTAATGAAATATTTACATTTACCACTAATGTTGCTGAGGGGAAAAAAAAAAGGTATCTAAAGGGATTGGGCAGCTTTAGTCATTAGTATAATATGCAGATACTGAATATTTTTGGATACTCGGGGGTATTAGCTATACATTTCATAGATAGCATCACATATTGTTCTGTTTCAGCTAAGAAAGAACTTGGGTAATCGGATTTATATAGTCTATAGCATTTCCTAAGGATACTGCCTGGGATTTGTCTCTTTTCAAATAGTTGAGATGTCAATCTTCTTTTAAGACTATTTTTTAAATACTAAGAACAACTTTATGAAGGGCTGTGCTGATTTCCAATTATGTAAAAATTAATTTGTTTAATCAAGCTACAAGAAATTGAACTGGAAAAATTCCATCACATTAAGTAAAGGATTATTACTCACATGAAATATTTTCAATGTCAGACAGACTTGCAGCCAGAAGCCAGCTATATGTCTTACAGAGAAGTCTATGCGCCTGTTTCTCTTGCCTGACTAGTTTCTTGAAAGCCCTCCACAACAACAAAATGAACTCTAAATACAGTGTTCACTCACTTTTTAATTTTGCTTTAATCACAGCCAAAGAAATTTCCAGGAATAAGGCCTAAATAGTTACCTTTTACAAAGGTGCATTTTCTTTTACATGGTAAAGTGCACAGGAAAAGGAAAGGAGATTCCTGACAAGTTGCTCTGCCTCTTGTCTCAGGAATATCTAATAAATAAGGACATGAGTTCATCTGGCCCACTCTCAGCATTTGGTAATAAATGTTTCCCTTTTAAAACATATTTGTAAACTGGTTAAAAATAAAAAAAGGCTTTACATTGTCACAATGCATTAAATTGTTTAATTTTATTATTCATTATCATTATCAAGTAAATTCTGTTGAAAATAGGGAACAAAATTTGGCATAATTTTGGGATGATAGCAGGACAAATGAGAGTTGCTCCCATAACCTCCTTCTGAATGGTGATATATGCAAAATAATCCAAAATGAGTTGCTTTCCAGTTCCTTTACAGACTACTTGATATCCACTGCTCAAGTGTTTCAAGCCTTCAGTGGCTGACTGTAATAGTGCACAGATGGAACAATATTTATTCTGTCAGTGGAAACTAATTAGGATGACACTAACTCTGAACATTAAACCAGAAGGAAAAAAAATCACACTTTACACAGTATGGCACATGATCTGTGAGTTTACAAATAAATACTATAAATTTTAATGTATTTCTGTAACATGGGATGCATGACCATCTTTGCTGTTGCTGCTGCACATGGTAGCCAGAGATAGGCTTGCAGACCCATGCCTTGAGTTGTGCACAAACACCCCATCTCCACATCAGAAACTGCATCCCAACAACTTCCACTCTGCCAGAAAAGCAAGTCAGACTTGCATATTATTTCACATAATTTTTTAGTCAGCCACACTGCCCCTGTCACCAAGGTGACACATGACCCCCTCAGCCTGCAGTCCTTCAGGTTCTGGCTGGGCCAATGCCACAAATTGGGCAGAATCAAACTCAGTCATGGAGATTACCAGCCCCTGCATTTTGCTTCTCCCCCTTAACTCCAGCCACAAGCAGGCATCAGGAGGTTGGCTGCCCTTTAGAACAAAAGATCTCATTTGGTAAATCATGAGGTCTGGTACCTATAGCCACATGTAGATATGCACCCTCCATCCCTCCATGCAAAGACTGGCTCACAGCTCCTGAAGAGTCAAGATCACATATGTGACCTCAGGACACAAACTGGTGATTTTCAAAACTTCATTATGGGCCTAAACCTACATCTTTTGCTCTCTTTAATAGCTTTAAGTCTCTTGATTTTTGATGTTCATCAGCTTGAATAAATTGGTTCACAAATGTTTAATGTTTTGGAGACCTCCATTGTACAGCTCAAATTCACAAGATTATAAACACAGCCACAGCATGGTGGTTTAATACTAGACTCAATTATCCAATTGAATTGCAGCACTATTCTCTTCAAATGAATGGACATGTTGGGGAGAATCAGATTTGTTATTGGTATGCATTTGTGAAGATTCACCATTTTAACATCTTACTCTACAATAACAAAATTTTGTAGGGGAAAAAAGAAAGATGTATGTGCTTTAAAAAATGTTGACTTTGGTAATTTGAAATGGCAATTTTTCAAAGACCAAAAAAAAAGAAGGAAAAAAGAGTATCAACTACCCACAGTTAAGGAAGTGTTAACATTTGGGAAGTAAGGCATGATAAAAAAGTCATCCCATTAATTCTGTTAATCTAACATGAGCTAGGAAGAAACAGAACTGCCTGAGAAGGT
The DNA here is from genome assembly GCF_022539315.1 of Serinus canaria. NCBI lineage: Eukaryota > Metazoa > Chordata > Aves > Passeriformes > Fringillidae > Serinus > Serinus canaria. Next base: position 17,277,410 of record NC_066321.1, read on the forward strand.
GCGATCTCAAAGGCTTCTTGTCTGTGCAATGGCATGATTCTCTAGAGGTGTTTAAAAAACTAGATTTGGAAGTGACACTTTCTCTATTGGTAGTGTTCTTCACTTAACATCTCTCAGCAACCAGGAATGTGCTGGTACAGAATTTCATTTTGACTCCATCCATATTACATGAAAAGCAATGGTAGTAATGAATATGCCTTTTATAAAAAAGCAAACATTTCTTCAACAGTTCCATCTAGAGCCACTAATCTAATAAAGGATATTGTCTATGTCAAGAAATCTGTTTTTTCTCAGGTCAATGGGACTAATTCTGAATTTTAATTATTTTAATCTGAAAACATTCTTTTAAAGCATCTCCAAAACTGGGATACTGAATATGTTCCATGACCTTTGTTGATATTGATATTCATGTCTCACCTCAAAGGCTTCTAAACAGCAAACTTACATTTAAAAAAAAAATTACGAACTTAATTCAAATGCAGGACACAACTTAATAAGAAAACTTGCAAAAAATGATGAAGTGCATCTTATTTCTAACTGATGATAATATCTTCTGTGGATGCCAGATACCATCTCTACTGAAATCATACCTTGGCTTGACAATAAAACTGGAAGTTACTCAAGTGTATTGTAGCCAACTGTCAGGTTTAAAAACAGTCACAACATACTATTAGTGGCATTCAGCCAATCTCTTAAGGAACACAATGACCCGAACTTTATTTTGAAAACTCAGTTTGAAAGCAAATCTATTCCCTAAAGTAATTTTCAGCACTGCTTAAAAAGCTTGGAAAAATCAGATTAGAGTAAACCAGATTATGTAGATGTTATGAGAATGTAACTTCTAAAAATAACTTTATGGATCAATTCAAGTAAAATTCAAATACAAAGATCTCACCTTTCACACAGCCTTGCACTTTTATGTTTTATAATTCTGGCCCCAAACTATCAGATTGATACAGTCTGTACAGTTAGTACAGTGTTTAGAAAGCCTAGAATATAAAACAACTCCTGTACATTCAAGATTTGCGCCTTGAGAGGCTTATGTGAACACATTACACTCAGTATCTGATAGAACTGATGCACTGCATGCTGTATTTAAAATGACTGTGGATGGCTAAAGAAAAAATATTCTCTCAAACAAATAAGCATGCATATCTATTAGTATGATGTGTAACAGGGCACAAATTTCCTTCCATTTTTTAAATGCAATATTCCCAACACTGTTACAAACTTCCCTGAGAAATAACACTTCATCCACAAACACATATAAAGATAAAAAAGGAGATAATGCTAAATAGAGACAATGAACAAGGTCCAACCATTGAATGCTTGCCATAATCACAGAAAATGCACCCAAGTAAATGCTTAATAGAAACTCCTATGAACTAACAGGAGTGACACATAATCAATGAAACCCCTATTAAAGCATTATTAAGATGTAACCTTGTTTATTCTAGGTAATATAAAATGTAGCCACTCACACATAAAAGCCATCCATGCACTAGCCAGCCTATCACAAAAATGGTCAGATACAGTCTAAAGGAAAATGCTCACAGACACTTCAGGAAAAACATACACTAACACTCCAATGCACTTGGTCTAGAAAATAACTTAGATGTTATTAATGTATGACAGCATATATTGAATTTATTCTTTCCAAACAGCATTGACTAAATGTCTCCGTACAATTGATTCCAAGAGATAGCAGTTTACTACTTTGTGTATTCAATTAAGTTACTGCTTAGCTAAAATATCACATGCAAGGAAGAAATTGAGTTAGTCTCAATATGTGGCTAAATAAGATAACTTGTTTCATGCACAGCAACTCTACAGACTTGTTTGTCTGCTGATTCATGACATCTAAATTATAATTGTAGTATTAGGAGATTTACACAGGAAAAATACCATGTTTAGTTTCACTTTCACTTCACTAGTGAGAAATACTGCATCTATTCAAAGCACTGCTTACCTTACTCATACTACAACCGAGTCTTGGAAAAGATTTTGCAAATGTGGAAATTGAGGTTCAGATTTCTCTGCACTCTTATCACACAGTTTACTATCAGGAAAAGTTGCACACTCAGCTTCAACAAAGTAACTTATGATTTAAATGAAGTACATGTACGTGTTCAACACATACATGTACTTCATGTTTTGGTGCCACCTATAAAGTCAAAATTATGCCTAATGCCTAAGCATGATAATAGAAATATAGCAGTTACTTTCCCAGGACGAGAACAAACTAAGGAGCAATTGCAGTTCCTAGTGGTCAGTCCTCCTCAAGATCATCATCAGATTCCCACTGAAAATGCTGTTACTGTACTTGAAATCAGAAATTTCAGCTTTGACCAATGTAATGGTCAGAGGTAGCTCCCAGGGAGGCAAAGCCAATAGTTGTCTTGTAATAATATGTAATATAATAAAGAACGGTGAAAAAACTCTAATTATATTTATCTGACCTCTATCTGCCGTCCTGCTAAATGCATCAGAAGATGCAAAACTAGTAAAGAAGACAGCAGAAAGTTTTTCACTATCAAATGAATCTCCTCAAATGCAAGAACTCAAAAGAAAAAAGATCCCAGAATGGGTCAGGTTGGAAGGGACCACAGCAGATCACCTGGACCAACCTCCCTGCTCAAGCAAGGTCACCCCAGAGCACATGGCACAGGACTGTGCTCAGAGAGTTCTTGAGTATCTCCAGTGAAGGAGACTCCAAAACCTATTTGGGCATGAAAGAAAGTTGCCATGGCATTACACAGACTTTAAGTCCATTAGTAATTCTAAAATTTTGCTTTTAATTTCTACAGCTTTTAACTTTGGCTTAGGCTATTTTCTCTTTGAAAATGATACCCCCAGTGGAGCCATAGAATTTCATCATTACTCTAATTATTTGCTGTTTTCCTGCAATTTTCTTACTAAAATTACCTGTGTTAGCTCTGTAAGCATCTGAACTTTCTCAATTAGCTATATGTAAAAAATATCCTCATACAAGTTACTCTTTGCAGTATTTCTTTTTTTACCTGTTCTATGAGATAATATAGTACTGTGACACAGAAAAATGTATAAAACCCTTTTGTGGCTAAAAATATACATATGTTCTTCTTTTGTTAGCTTTCTCTTTCTTTTTCCTCAATCTAAACTACAAGACATTTTGACTTATAATTGAATTTTTACTGACATGTTTGTTTTATGATGTTTGTTTCTTAAATCTCTACCAGAACTCTGTAGAGCTGATATACACATCAGGGTCTGCTCAAAGTAACAAAAGTGCAATCCAGTGGAATTAAATGCAGCTGAGTTTTGATGCTAAAATAATCTTGTAAATACAGCTTCATTAGACAACAGTGGTAAAAAAATCTCAGGAGGCTCAGCCAAAATCTGTTTGGTTCAAAGAAGCATCCTAAAATTATTTTTTTTTCAACTGAAAACTATGCTTCTTTTTCCTCCTTCTCCATGCAGGAGTTGTTCATTTAGAACAGGCTAGCTTTACTTCTCAAGAGGACAGAGAAGAGGGCTTCCTGATGGTCCAGAGAGAACAGCAGCATCTCTTCTCATAGTAAAGACTGTAAGGTACAAAGAGGATGACTTTGGTACAAACAATTTGTGGAGAAGAGTTTTGAGCATGTAGAAAGAATGAAAACTAGGACAGTGTCTTTTCATCAGATATGCAGGAAAACGTTCTTTGTTCTAAGGGACCCCAGTCTTCACACAGAGCCTGGGACAGTGATTCTCTGTCAGAATTCAGGAAAAAAATACTTTCCTTGCTCCTCCCCATTCTACACAGTAAGTTAATGCAACTGATATCCATATAGGTTGATGGCTGGAAAACTTAACAGCTCAGACATAAATGTTCATCCCAAACCCTTCCCACCTGCCATGATTACCATCAATCCTTCCTACAAATTAAAAAATAAAACAAACATTATTTACATCTAGCTGTGGGGAAAGATATTTCCTGTGAGACATTCAGATAGGAACTTATTCAGCAAATATTTCTTTCCAGAAATAACTGCTAAGCTACTAACAAATTAAGTGGGCCAGGTCCAAGTCTCCAGCCTGGAGGACAAGTGGCACAGAATGAAGGTAAAGTGGTCTTGAGTCCACACTTGAGTGTATGCCCTGGCTCCATTTAATTTATATGGATGCAGCCTGAGAGACTCCAGAGGAAAAGCAAACTTTGAAGAATTTCACTGGCATTAAGTTACTTAGTTACAACAATGAAATATCTATGTCAATTTCCTATGTATTAGACATTTATTTTTTTCATGTGTAAGATATATGGATACAATGAGACATATTTCAAGTTCTCCAGAAGTCTTCGCTAGAATTTATTTTAGTTTTAAAAAAATTAGGTCCAAAACAGAGAAAGAGCTACCAAAAAAACTGAAAACAACTTTTCAGAAGGCAATTTTTGAGTTTTAACTTTGCAATACAATTTACAATTCTACATGCTGTTTCCCTAAATTTATATTGAGATCTCTCCCTTAATTAATGAATAACATCTATGCAAATATTTGTTTGTGGCAAACTAGAAAAGAAAGGAAGACTGCTGGGAGAAGTGCATATTTTCCACATCTGGATTTGATTCAAAGGAAGGGGAAAATCAAGAAAACAGAGTCACAATAATGGCTTAAAGAACAGAGCCGGGGAGTATGAGGGACATCTAGAAGAAAATACTAATTTTCATGCAAATAATTGTCAATTAGATAGCATGGTTCATGAATAGACTCATTAGGGAACTGGATCCAATCAGTAAGAAATACTTTTAAGACTGTTGTTCTGCTACCTGTGTTCTTAAACAAAACAGGAAAGTTTGGAGTGCTGCATGATGAATAAAGCTATTGCAGGAAAACAAAATATATTGAAACAGCAAGAAGGGCTGGAGCACAGATACCAAAATGCATGTGTTCTTTAGGAAAAACAAAAATAGATGGAAAGGGGTGTCTGATGACGTTATAGACTGTGAAAACATAAAAAGGGATAGGATGGCTAAAACACTCAGGTCATGTCAAAATAATAGACACAGGGGGAACAAATGAAGTGTGCTGGAGCAGTTGTAGGAATTATTCATTAAATCTCCACAGTTTTATCGGGACTTGGTGGGAATTGAGGGGGAGTCACTGGTATTTAAGGAGGCAGAAGAGGTAAATTGATCCAAACAATAATTCTTCTACCGATTAAATGCTTAAATACATATGTAGATATACCAGAAGAATGGGATGAAGCATATAATGACTGATGCAAGACAATTTATGCCAAGGTAATTTCTTTGATAATATGGCTGATTTTGTGCAAAGGAAATTACTGAATCATCTAACTGCACATCAGCATATGTGTATATATATATATATATATATATATATGACTCTGTGTGTGTTTGTTACCTTATTACAGCTGGAAAAAGAGGAATTAGCAAAAGAACTGTAAATTACTTAGGGAAATATTAAAAGTGATATAAGGACAGTATTGAAAGGACACCTAATGAACTGAAGGAAGCTTGGTAATGAAACTCCTCATAGATTAATCTGTAAAACACCCTACTAACTAATAACTTCATTACTGAGTATGAATATAACATCAGCAGAAAGACACAATGGAAGTTTGCAGATGACACAAAATTAGGAGATACCACCAGTAGGAAGAAAAATCAAAATATCATACTGGTAAAATATCATGGTCCAAGTAAGCAAGGTAATGAAGAGAAAGTAGTACTACCAACTATGAGATAACAGTGAAAAAACAAAAGGTACGATTTGAAACTTAAGCACAAAGAAAAAAAGTAAAAAACTATGAAACGTATAAACTGATTGGAAGATGTACTTTCACCAACTAATTAGATGTAAATATGAAAACAAGCTATGCAGTTGCAGAATATAAACAGGAACTTTTTTCTCCAGATAGTAATTATGTCATATCCAAGCAGAACCTCACAAGAACAGTAATTCTGATTTTATTCAGGGAAGATTAATTTAAACTGGAAAAAGGACAAGGAAGGGCTATAGGAATGATACTGGGAATGAAGACCGTACATCCACAGAGAATAGAAGACATTGGCTTGGTCTACCCTGACAAGACTGAATAGGAATATGACTCTTCTGCAAAAATATAATCAGCAAAGTATATACACTGGAGATGAACTATTGAAGTCAAAAAGACAACATTGGCACAAGAACAAATAAGTATAAAACAGCCATAAATATTTTTATGCTGCAAATTAGAAGATTTGTAACTCCCAGGGCAATAACATTATTGAACAGCCAACCGGAGTCCTGAAGGACAAAAATAATTAGCTCATGTTAAGACACAGCTTTATCATTTTATATTATAATATATAGTGACAGTAGCAGACTGGACTTAGAGATTCCCTAGGCCCTGATGTGTTTTATGTACCCATCTCAGAAGGGTTATAGAGAGCTCTTAGCCTGTGGAAAGCTGGTGGGACTAGGCCAGTGATAAGAACATTACGATAAAGACAGGAAATATTAACTTGGCACAGAGCCACACTAAGAAATGAACTATTGGTTCCAAGCTGGATCAAGCTCCACTATATGCACCTCAGAAAATGGGCAAAATCCATTTTTGATTGTGCATGTCTATATGGGGGTATACTTCAAGATGATTCTGTGTATGGAAAAGAGTAAATAGAAATATGAATACATTTTGTCTCAGTCCTTCAGCATAACTCACTTCCTTGACCCAAGTTACCTAAAGGTTAAGCTCAGAACAACATTGCAGAGCGCAGCATTCCTTTCATTTGCATGGCAGAACCATTCCTTCTTAGACATACACTGCCTGCTTCACTCCTACTTAAATACTAATGCACTTTTTTCTTTCTTTTAACTTTATCATTCACTCGTGCCTTCTGGTGTTGGCACCTACACAGCTGTATGGTAAAACTCTGTTGATTTACATGCAGAGACCTTCAAAATTGGTATTTTGAAATATATGTTTTTCTGTTGGTTGGTTTGGGGTGGTTTTTTTTGGGTTTTCATTCGTTGGTTTTTTTGTTTGGGTTTGGATTTTGGTTTTATTTTTGATTGTCTGGTTGGTTTTTAGAACAGTTATCTTCAAACACAACATAGAGATTGTGCAAAGTGGTTTTCTTTTTATGAACTTCAAGCATGTGGCAGTGATCAAATGGGTACAGCTGTCCTTTAAGGACATTGGCAATTATTGTCATCATACCTCCTGTTAGGCAGTTCAAATTGCTTAAAACTTTGATAATGATTACTTGACTGCATTTAAATGAAGGTCGTTTACCCTTCCATTCCCTACTTATATAGCATCTTTCGTGCAACATGCCTCAAGGCCCTTTCCAAAGAACACTAATCAGTACACAAAATTATATTGAAGCAAATAACCTTGTCACAAATTCCATTACACAGTAAAAGCTAAATAAAAAATAATAGCTTTCCTGTCTATATTTAAAAATATATATCCACTTAGTGTCAAGCTTTTCAAGTAGAAGAGAATGCCACAGAAGAGAATGAATCCTACTGCACAGAAAGGAAATGAAAAGTAAACTATTGCTACGAAATTGCTACCAACACTTGTTCTACCTTACCAATACAATGGACAATTGCAAAAATGAGTATTCTTAAAATGCTGCCTCATTTTAAATTCAAAAATTTTCAATTGGAATCTCAAAGAAGCAGCTGAAACTATGCCCAAGTCAGCCAACCAGCCAGTGAACAGAAATTGCCTTGTCTTGCAATAACTGTTTAAAGGTTTGTGTGAGGCAAGACTGGCATCAATCTTGCCTTTCCTGAAGGAAATGCTCAGCCTTCCAGTTTCAAATGGAAGGAGGATTTCTCCCCATAAATAAAGGCAATTTCTTCTTATCTATGTACACATTCAACCTCCTACATTAGCTAAGACAAGTGAGTGTACTTCTCTTGCCTGCAAGTCCAGACAGGAGAAAAGAAGACTGATAATGTCACTCCTGTTCCACACTGGCCTTGTTGGCTACTTACTAGTAACACTGACATCAACTGTAAACAGCAGATTTCACAAAATCCAGTAGGCTCTCTGAGTTACTACAAATTGACATAAGTAAAATATCAAGTAAAAAAACAGCTTGGAAATTACCTTTCCTCCAAACTAAACCAGTGATTTGACCACCTTTAGTAGCAAACTCAGCCCTTGTCACAAGTCTGGGACCACAACAAAAATTGCAGAAAAACTACACAGACAAGAAGCTGAAATAACAAAAATCTTAGTTCACAGATAGAAGTAGCATTGTATTGATAGTATTATCTCTGCTGCAGAATATCACACACACCACAGAAAACCAGGGATCATTCTTGCAGATATGTTTTGTAGTAATTTCTCATCTGAAAAAGCAGAAACAAAATGAAAACAACTGCATCCTTTCAGAAGAGGAAAAACATCTAAAATATCAGAGGGCAGGAGTCAACCCATATCCCATCAAGTTTAACTCCTTTTTTGGATGACAGAAATATAACAGGGAAGGGGTAGAAAAGGAAGATTAAATACAGACAGTAGCAATAAAGATGTCCAGAAATAAGACTGACTCACTTAAAGCTCTTAGCCAAATATTTGCCTTATTGCTGATTTTAGCTTGTGAAAAACATGAAGTTGAGAAAATAAAATACAAATTATAGAGGAGAAAAAGAACATTTGGAAAATTCATTTTGAAATTAGAGAGAAAACAACTGAAATACAAATAAATAAAATTCACACTGCACAGTAATCCACAAGATGCCTGCGCTTAAAGTGATGAAACAGTCTTTGTTCAGAGAGTTCTGTCTGCCAACATTTAAACAGAATTTGGCATACTATGTGGTGATCTTTTCACACACAAAAACAAACAGATTTTTCTTGTGCAAGCTACAGACCTCTTCTGCATTTCTAACTGAAATGATTTATTGGCCAATTGACACTTCTTGAATTAATTCTTCTTCAAGTATAACCTAGGAAATTCCATCTTCTATCAGTTATATCAAATTTGACAGCCTCAGGTGAAATTTCTCCTTTCTTAATTATTTTATTATCCCATTAATTCTCTGAAACCATTAGAAACATTCCCATGTTCCCCTCTGAAGAATTTCTCTGCTTTCTTGATGTCTATAGCTTTCAAGAACCTCAAATAAACAATGTCCTCCCTTGGCAATCTCTTTGCTATACTAAATATGTTTCACTACCGTCATTTCCCTTCAGAAAATAACTACTGCTTATGCATCAGTTTTTCTCCACCTTTCCATTACTGTCAATTCCAGAAAGAACAAACAAAGTGATCATTTCTCAGAGGCAGAGGTGCCTGATTTTTGCTACTATGTACCATGATAGTTACCATAGACATTTCCTAACCCCAGGCCAAAAGAGTACTTTCGAAAATTGTACCTTGCAAATCATATATTGCCTGCTCCCTATTGTTCCTCTAAGACAATAAAAGATAAAGTGCACCAAATCTATATACTGAAAAGGTGTGCATTTGGTAGCCATGCTGAAGGAAAGGGCACAGTACAGGTATCACTCTCAACACTGCTAGGTCCCTGGGACAGGCAGCCCAGGGAGGCTGGGCACCTCCATTCCTGGAGAACATCAAATCTCAACAGGACCAGATTCTGGCTGATCTGTTCTACTTTAAAATTATTCATGTTCTGAGTAAAAGCCTGGGGTCCCTTCCAACCCAACTTGCTTTCTGTGAATGCCTCAAGAATATTTGATTACTCCAGAAATACCACATAGCAGCTCAGATTAGCTGTGTGCTGGATTCCCCATTGGATCATACACTGTTGCTATTATTTCCCTTGCAGTCTGATACCAGATGCAAGAAGTACAAAGAGTGGATCTCTTCTCCCAGCAGTGTTGCCAGGAGATTTAGGAGACTATTCAGCTTCTGTTGGACTATAGCCATTTTTATGACTTGTGAGAACAGGAAAGTGGGCTGGATCACACTGAAGGAAGGAAACGATCTCAAGGCAATATGCAAGACAGTACAGTGGCTATCACCTGAGAAATGAGATAAAACATGGAAATATCCATTGTTTTGGATAATTCCAGAAGTGTAAAGGTCAACAAAGCCACATATAACGTCACAATCTTTGCAAAATGACCCAAGCTCTTTCTGGAACACAGGTTTTGGTTTTTTTAGAGAAGGCATTAGTATATAGAAGGCATTAGGGTATATTGCTCCCTCACAACTGAGGGGAAAAGCAAACCCTGCCTTTCCTCAAATGATACATAACCTAGAAATATTGCTGTCCTTCTAGTGGAGATTAGGAATGACTGACTCTCCCCCACATTATCTAAATTTTCTCTAGAATACCCTTATTTCTGCTGACTGAATTGTAAGATCATATACTTCATCTTCAAGACCTTCTGTCCTTTTGCTACTCAGTTATGACAAACCATCAAACCACTGTAACACAGTTTCCCAGTCACAAGAATCAACTCAGTGCTTTTGGGGACAGTTCATGCTCACAACTGCATAGAGATTACTTTAGACACAACTGGAAATGGCAGAGTCCCTTTGGGGTTGACTTTTGTCAGCCTAGTATCTAATACAGAATAAATTTGCTAAGAGCTCCAAGTATAATATGCTCAAATAAAAAAGAAAAGAATAAGAAATAAATCTACTAATGGCAGCACAATGGGAAAAAAAACCACTCAAAAATTCGTAGCAAATTAATTAAGCACAAAATCTGAGAGAACAAAGAGGTGCTCAAGTCTACCAAGTGCTTAATCCTAGGGAGTTCATTCTTCAAGATATTGAACATCACACAACTGAGTTGGCAAAATAAGTATATAAATCACTGCAAAACCTTGTGTGTTTACTGTAAGAATGTGCCTACCCTAAAGTCAAAATTAGAATTTTTTTGAATTTGGGTTTAGCAATCAAGACAATAGCTTGCCAACCTGGTTCTTCTAAAATGCCTTTCCTTAGCGAAGACTCATACTGGTAAAATCTTCCACAATTGCATTCTCTCTGGAACTAATTAAAGGATAATATTTTTCATAATCATATTTTTAATAGCTGATTTTCAAAAATTAGAGAGAGACAATTCATTTTTAGAACTTAAGGCCAGGCTGTCAGAATAATACAACAGTGGAAAATATTTTCAACACAGGATTGAATCTTATCCACTTGGGTAAAAAAAAAAAGGAAAAGAAAAATCAACGCCTTAATGTAAAGTTTTATGGTTGAGGTACAGTGATTATTTTGATTATCTGACAATCACAAGGTTTGATTATTTGGTAATTGCCAAAGTAAGGCAGGTTTATTTCTACTTTGCTACAAATGTGTCATCTATGTTATTGTCTCTGTAAAAAGAGCTTGGACAGCCTGACTAAAGATTGTACATAATTCCCACAATATCATCTTTATTGTTGTACAATGTTGTATGTCACCCTCATGCCTCCCAGCTGCTATCATATGATAGATAGTCTGTTTTATAGGTGGTCACCACAATGATGCCACTTCTGGAGTAGAGTGACATGTGCTATTAGCACGTGGCAGATTATGATCCCTGTGCAGAAGAATGCTGTCTACCTAAAAGTACTGCTGAAGAAATACAGGTGATCTTCAGTAAAAGATAAACATGACATCTTCATGACAGAAAAACCAAACCATGCAACTCAGAGCCATAAATGTTTAAGACTAGAACTACTTATGATGTCACTTATTTAAAAGGTTATATATCCAGTAGCAAGTAACTTTACTACACTGTCTGGACACTTGGTTTATCTCAGAGAAACTTGGAGAATTCAGACATGAACCAGCTGAACTGCTAACCTGAAAGTAACCTGAAAGTAACCTGAAAGTATTGCCCTAGAATTAATTAGTTTCACTTTAACACGGAAGAGGGTTTCAGTGGGAAAAGTGCCAGAATAAAAATCATCAAAACAGATCACTGGTAATCACCAGAGAGTAGGAGTATTAATCTACCTGATTAATCTGTTGAGCTGTAATAGTTCCTCAAGGGCAGTGTGACGAGTTGGTGAATGAACCTGGTGTCATTCCTCTGGCCCCTGCTCCAGAAGGACAGAGGTCTGCACAAGAAAGCTTGCTGGCAACAACAGGGCTCCCATTTTCACCAGACTGAAGAAAGCAGCTGGATACATCTCCAGACCCACTTGATTCTACCTTTGCTGAAAATTTTGTAATGTTTTCACCAGATCCATAGTGTTATTGCCAACACAGAATCATAGAAAGCCTCGGGTGGGAGGTGGACTTGAAAGATCATCTAGTTCAATCCCTCTGGCATGGGCATTCCACTAGACCAGGTTGCTCAAAGCCCCATCCAACCTGGACTTGAACATTTCCAGGGATGGGGCATCCAGCCTCTCTGGTCACCCTGTTCTAGTGTCTTACGACCCTCACAGTAAAGATTTTTTTCCTAATATCTAAGCTACACCTGCTCTCTTTAAAGCCATTTCCTCTTGTCCTGTCACTATATGCCATTGTAAAAGGTCCCTCTACAGCTTTCCTGTAGGCCCCCTTAGGTACTGAAAAGTCCTCTCAGGTCTTCCTGGAGCTCTCTCTTCTGCAGGATGAACAACTCCAGCTCTCTCAGCCTGTCTTCAGGAGAGGTGCTCCAGCCCACTGACAATCTTCACAACTCTCCTCTGGACTTGCACCAACCTTACCTGCCTTTCAGGCCCCAGACCTGAAAGCACTTCTCTAGGTGGGGTGTCATGAGTCCCAGAGTAGAGGGGCAGAATGACCTCCCTCAGCCTGCTGGTCATATTAAGCAGGGTCTAAGTAAGATCCAAGTAAGCACTGGAGAGGAATAGTTTGCAATGATAAAATACTGGAGCTATCATGGAAGCTAATTCTAATGAAGGAATAGAATATACTCTGGTAACAAGGTCGGTCAGAAGTCTCTCTGCCAAGGAACGGGAATAGAATTTTGACAATCAGAGGAGAAAAACTATAGAATAAATATGATCATAACTGACCATACAGTTACTATGAGCCAAATTTAAGCAGGTGTGCTACATTAGTACTCCTTAACATTTTTGCCATCCGCTGGATATCTGAATATTGGGAACAACTAAGTCTTGGAAGGAAATGAGATTTCCCTGTATTTCAGAGAAAATTCCCTGACCACTCTTTCAGAGAGGATAAACAATTTATATCTTGCTTCTGGTCCCTAAGAAAAAACTTATTAAAGCCATCTGAAACTGAGATGCTGAAGAAAGCATGATGGCAGAAACAGCATTATCTATCCAATAAGGATTCTAGTGACTGAACAAAAATGTTTCTGGTATCAATAAACTCCCACAAGCATTTGGACTGACACTATGGGGAAAAAACTAAGACAAATGCCAGTTATTGTCAAGGATATTCAGCTATTAGGAATTAATAGACAAAATACAAGACAAAGGGAATACACAGTAAATGATTATTGAATTAAATAGAGAAACTTGAACAAAAATCTAACTTATCAAAATACGTTTATATATATCAAAATTTAACATATATTCCAAGCAAAGACAAAATGATTCCAGTGACTTAAAAGTTAAAAAAACCTGCTGATGCTGAATCATTCAGAGGTATAATTTCATCTGCTCAGATTCTTGACGTAGGAAATGCTTACACAATTTCTGTCTTTTAAAAAGAGTATTTCCTACTGGGTCAAACAGAAACCTATCCTTTCTTAATCAGTTGGTCTCCACTTGGCAGCTGCATATATGTAGAATATTTCTAAAAAGAAACCAGGCCATCAAGGGAAGCATATTTCGAGCATCTTTTCTTTTGCTCATTCACTTCTTAGTTTTTGTCTGTGTATTACACACTTTTCCCCTGCTGTGTTGGCCACCTTGGCTCTGGAATCACACTGGCAGTCAATCATTTTACAGTCTATGACCCAGAATATTGATTCAATATTCTGACAGATGCCATTCAGTTTTAATCAGTAACCAAGCCCTAAAACTATACTGTTTTTCACGTTCATTCATTCATTCGTTCCAGTAACATGACTAACAACCTTTAACTTCTTTCGTTGACTCTGTACACAGTAAACACATCATACCAGCAAGAAAAAAATGTAAAGCAAAAAACAAACCATAAGAGTCCAAACAGGCCTCTTGGAGCATGATCAGATCCCACTTTACAACACATTCCATTCTGCAAAATAATACTAGGTACCCCTTTAATATCCTTTTTTGAAAGACAAATTTAGTCTTCTAATTTTCAAATTGGTCCACATGCCATTCTCTAAACCTTTCACAACAGACTCCTACTCTTTCTGGTGTCTGTATACAGATACCAGAGTCCCACAAAATAGCCTGTTAGACCCAATGCTAAATTTTAGTTTCACCTGATGTCACCTTTCATTACCACAGGCAATTTAAAGCTCAGGCATTCTGCCACAGCTGAGGAGACAGAAACAATTAAAAGTTACTTTAGAAAAATTCTTTCTCAAAAAAAGTCTAGGAAGAATGTATAAGTTTACTTTCTCCATTCCCTCCTACCCCATCAGGAATTATTCAAAAACGTGGTTTTCCATTTATCTACCCTTGCATTAGTAATGAAACTATTACTTCCTTAACTTTAAAAGCCTACAAGACATAAAGAATTTCATAAATAAACAAAAGGTGAAACCTGATGGAGCCAATCCTTAAGCTTAGAAATGAGAAAAATACAGGTAATTAGTTCTATCTTCTCTTGCATAGCTAGACCATGTCTTGTCAAACCAATACAGACAGCAACAAGTAAAACCAGTATTTTCAACACAGAAAAAGGGGAAAGGAATCATGATCAGAGAGAAAAAGTTTAATAAAATACTTTAAACAGAAATTACTTCAGAAATTTAAAAAAAAAAAAAAAGGTAAAAGAAGCAATCAAATAGCATGTTGATGGATCTCAAAGCTTTTTTCTTTCAGAACATCATAAGAGAAGGCACTGAGAATTATTTTGCTTTATACTGTTCAATCATTCTATGTTTGTATGATAAAAGTATGTAAAATTAGTATGATGGACTAAATCCCAAGTCCAAGAGTCGTTACTGGACAATCTGCAGACCTGAATCAGGAATCACTTCACCAATGAGCCAAGTTTGAAAGGCTTGCCTCCTTGTAGAGGCTAAGCCCAGGACAATGAACAGGCCAGCAACTACTGCCTGAAACACTTATCATCCCAAGTGCAAAGGACCATATTAAGAAAAAAAAGATCTTCCTTTGCCATAATGAGCAAAAATAATATTACAAAGTTATGTCTTGAAATAAAAACCAGACATTTAACATAAAATGGTTTCTGACTGTTGTTAACTTCAAGTGAGGAAGATCTAGGATATGTTCTACTTCCTCCCTACAATGGAATTTATTAAAAACATTAAATTCAAATAATAAGAATCTAATACATATTACAATGGGAACATATCTTCTAATCTGAGAGAAAGAACTCCGAAGGATAAGTTCCCTTACTCCAAGATGAATCCTTTAGTCTCTCTTCCTCAATTCCATCCTTCTTAAGATGAAGCTTGGAAGAAGAATCCATGGTTAGAGTGATACAAGTTATGCCTACAAGCCACGACAATGTATCTTTCAGCAAGAGAATTTAAGGGAAGAGTTAAAAGGGTTTGAGGTTGAGCTGAAAGTTAGTTTTATAGCAGATGGTCAAGAAATCAAATCTAAACAACCTTTTCTCTCTTGCTTTTATCAAAACACAATCTGAGAAATGTTGTAGAACACAAACAGGAATTTTGAAATCTTGATATATCTAAACAACTTCTATTATCTAACTGAGAAGCAGCAGAGTGAAATTTTTGTAGTAATTCAACCTTTTCCTAAGAATCTGTAAAGTGGTCATATTCAAATATGATGGGATAGCCCATTTAAACAAATTCTTTGGGATCCTTAGGGCTGGATCAAAGTCTAGAATGAAAGGTTTTAGCTAGTATCTAAAAAAGCTATTTGAAATGGGTGTGTGGAAGAATTTTATAAAGGAGAAATTTAAGACTTGGACACTGTATTATGCAAGTCTCACATGTGTACTGTCTCATTCTTTCCTCTGGACATCTGATTAGTCCCATTCCACTACAGTAGCAGCAAGTTGTAAGATAAGTGCACCAAGCTGTTCAGTGCTACTCAAACAAAGTAAGAATATTATCTTTGATGTGAAGTAACTACTTAGGTGAATGGCTTAAAATCACTAAAATCTTGTTACATGACATAGCAGAAATCTCATTCAGACCAAGTGACAGAGATAAGGAAATCAGCAGAGGCAGAAACCAAGGGGAAAAAAAGGGGGAAAAATACAGAATAAAGAAGGACTTAAATCCATACCATTCCTATCATTTTTATGGCAATGGCAGCAAGAGATTATCAGAGCCTGGAGAGGGATCTCAGGTCAGCAGGAGAGCAGAACAGCATAAAGGAATTCCAGCCACTCCAGTCAGGAAGTCAGCTTCACTGGGGATCCAGTCTAAATCTCCCTATGCAAATTCACGTAGAATGGGGAATAAACAAGAGGAAGTACAGAAGTGCACAAGGCTGCAGGGCTAGAATCTTATTGTTAGCAAAGAGGCATGGTGGGATAGCTCCTAGGACTGGAGTGTTGGAATGAAAGGATACAGGGTCTTCAGGAAGGACAGCCAAGGAAGAAGATGAGGAGAGGGTGCCATTCTTTATGTCAATGACCAACTGGAGCATGTGGAGGTCTGTCTGATAGCTGATGGGTCAGGGTTAAAGAGAACAAGAACAGATGGCATTATAGAGGGGGTCTGCTACAGGGTGTCCAAATAGGAACACCAAGCAGACAGACAGATGCCTCATGTTCTCAAGCCCTGCTCTTCCGGGGTATCTCAACAGGTATAAGAGGTATGAGGGTATTTCAACCTCATACTCTTAGAGACGCAACAAAAAAGGGTATAATCAACCCAGGAACTTCCTGGAATGCATGGATGATAACTTCCTTGCCCAAGAGATAGAGAAGCCAACAAGGAGAGGCGCTACACTGGACCTGGTTCTCAACAACAAGCTGGGGCTTGTGAGGAACGGGAAGCTCAAGGGCAGCCTTGGCTGCAGCACCCATGAAATGCTGGAGTTCAAGATCCTTAGGGAAGCAAGGACAGCACACAGTAAGCTTGAGAAGAGCAGACTTTGGCCTCTTCATGGATCTTCATCAAGAGTACCATGGGATAAAGCCCCGGAGGGAAAAGGCAATGAAAGAAGCTCCTTAATATTCAAAGATCACCTCTTCCAAACTTGGAAGAAATGCATCCCAACAAAGAGAATGTCAGGCATAGTATGTCAGGAGGACATGGATGAAAGCAGGTATGGATGAAAGGTGATGTTTTAGCCAAAGGTCTCAATAATTTGATTATAGCTCTTCCATAGCAGACCAAAATATTACTGCTTATTTTCCAAGGCCCTGTTGACAATCCTCAACTCTGGGAATCCTTTCAAACAATTTTGAACTTTCAGGAGCCACTGGCGGGGGTGGGGGGTGGGGGGGGAAGTTGTTTTATTTTACCTGCACTATTGTTGCAAAACCAGCTCTTTTTGGTTGTTAAAACACTAAACTTTCAGAAAACATATCAAAACCCCCAAGAGATGCTGTCTCTTTGCAAACACACACACACACAAAAACCACTTCTGTTTGTAGAAAATAATGAGAAATTAATAACATACTTTTAATAGACTATTATCTAATAATACAATTGTTAAAATGAGGGGATGGGAAGCCCGTTCTATAAATTCAATGGAATAACAATTCTTCCCTCAGACCCCGAGTTTATGCCTTCAAGTTACAAAAACAAAAACCCTGGAGAACTGGGAAAAAAATTATCACATTATTGTTGGCAGCAAAACAAAGGAACTTTTAATCTATTTCAACTGAAATCATATGATCCAGTAGCCTGGGGGAAGGGCTATTAATAGCAGTCAGAGCAAAGCAGAGAAGACAGCAGCTTTCCTCAGCCGAGGGCAAGGCAGCAGGTTCTCTGCAACTCTTCCACTCCCTCCACCCAAGTGCATGAGGCCAGTGGGCTGGGAAGCCCAGCAGCAGGGGGCTTGCAGGGGCAGAACTGGACACCTGGGCTTGGCAGCTTCTGACAGCCATCCCCAACTACAGCTACAGCCTCACACCACAATCTTCCCAATGCCAGCTGACCTCACAGCATATTTGAAGAGCTTTTAGGCTACTTCTGCAACACACTGTGCATTTTTGTACTCACAACTGGAAATGACAAGAGAGACAGAATGGTAAAAATTAAATTGGCTGTAAGTCCCTATCTCCTACTTGGTATTGATAATATATTCCTTTAATGAGGGGCAGGAGAGAAGAAAAAAAAAACCACAAAACAACCAAGGAAGATGGAGAAATGGCTTTCATCAACAGAAATGCATACATCAGCCAACAAGCTGAATAATCACAAAATGGGGGAAAACCCTGATCCAAGCATTAATAATTCAATTAGTATTCATTGAAATAACATTGATTTTAATTAATCTATTTCACATCACTGTTCATATCCTATGTGCTTTCTATTACAGCTTAAAAATCATTAGTGCATGAGCCTGCTAAGTACTCATACCTTTAAAAATAACAAAAAGGAGACATTAACTTGCTGAATTAATATTTTAAAGCCTCAAATAATCAATAAAGAAAAATGAAATGTAATTGGCTGTTGCTGTGCATTTCTAATATGGAATACACTAGTATGTTGCCAGTTGTATTATATACATAATTTGATTCATTGGAACTTCAGTATATTAAAATATTGGTAAAAATTGCATTAGCCACCAAAGAATATTCTTACGAACCTGCATTTCACAATAAAATAGCTGGCACTGTTCAGTGACTGACTGAAGCAAGACACTTCATTTATTCTACTGCTCCGCTCTGAGCTCATCCAAAATACACAGGAACAAAAAAAAAAGTACATGTTTCTGCCAGTAGGCCCAGCAGATCGATAGAGAATATCTATGTCCATGACAGAGCTTTGCTGGAGATGATGTGGAACAAGGCACATTTGTACAGGAAACTCCAAGAATCACTGTAATTCCTAAAGCTCTTCAAACTACTGCAAGCCAGAGCCAGAAAGAATGAACTCCACTTCCTTACTTTAGGACACAATTTCTCTTTTTTATGTTGGGCAATGCTGACACTCTGGCCTTGGCCCTTTGGCAGAGTATCTTACCAGTGAGTCCCCACCAAGCTGGATAAAAAGATGAAGAATAGTGATGCATAGGCAAATGTAATTTAATAGAGAGCAGCAAGACCAGTCTGGACTATCTGGTGTATTAAGATTATTTTATAAAGAGATCAAAAGAAATATACTCTATTTTACATTTCCCTGCCATTATGTTTTATGTCATAATGATACAGTGAATTCACAATTATGGTTACATTTTATTTTAGTTTATTTTAGCTTATTTATTTTTGTAATATATTAAGGAAAATTCTGACTTTGCATGCAGTCTGATGTTTTTCCATCTGGCTGGGTAACTACAGAGATATGACAGTTCAAGTGCTTGGTTTCTCAACAAGGTTTTTTGCAACCTATAGGTCTCAATTAAGCTCAGTCAATTTTTATTAGTTTCCACAGGTTCAGATTTCATTGCAAGGCAACTGAAATACTCTAAATCTTTTCACTGTCAGTCATCTGTCTTTGCCTAAGAGTCTTTCACATCACAGCTTTTACCTCATTCTCGAACAATGCTCATACTTGTTCTCTTAATTGATACTTGTTTACACTAACGATTTCTGCTATGTGTGAAATACTTTCATGTGTAAAATAAACTGTAAGTAGCATTTCTCCATCTCCACCCCAAACTCATTATCTAAATGCGACAGGTTATTCCACATTTCTATATACACAGAACACAGAAGTGCTGATTTTCTTATTTAGTAACAGTTGTGGTCACCTTAGGTGTCCCAATAGTTCAGCAAGGGGCACAGGCTGCCACTGCACATTATCACAGGATAATAGGACACAAGAATTTACATTCCAGATATCTTTCCAAAAATACCATAACTGGTTTATCAACAGTACTCAACCAAGTGCAATATAAAGCTCAGGCACCAGCTTATCTTATATATGCATACATATCAAATATATATGTGTAGAGATAGCTATCTACATCTTTTTTTTCCACATCATATGCAATATTGAGATACATTATGTTTTCCACTGGCATTACATACCTTGCACCAGCCTGCAGCATGCAGATACAGTAAACACTATCACTAAAGCACAGAAATCTTTGCACACCACCCTGTAAACAACCTTGGTACACTTCAGTTTCCACAGAAGTATGTATTTGTTAAAGCTCTTTTACTGAAAAAAGAAAAACACTAATAGCACCATGGGAGTTTCAAGAAAGGCAGGCAAATTATGATCACATTTACCATCTAATTTGCTCTCTGAGGCTTGTTCAAACAGTGCAAACATTGTGCTCCTCTTCTTCATTTGTTCTGACAAGCAGGATGACAACTAATCACCATCAAGAGCTTTCCCACTCTCCAGGCCCCCGTTTTCTGTTTATTCAATTTGATGCCTTCCAGCCAAGGAAGCTGTTAGCCCTCCCTGCCACCCCAACTGAGAAGGCCAGCTCTCCAAGGCCAGATTTCAACTAGAACTCTTTGTAGGGTGTGAATCCAGTGCTAAGCAGGAATAAGACAGGCTCTCTCTCCTGTGCACTGCGTGATGCCACCAGCAGTGGATTCTGTGTAGGTTGACAAAAACACCTAAGGGAGGCAAATAAGGTTTTAGACTGGCACAGAAAAAGGAGACAGAGGAGAGACATCCTCTACCCTCTTCCTTAATTTTCCCCCAATGACAGTTCTGTGATCTACCAAGGCATTGCAATGCATGCCTTAAAATATAATGCAAAACTGGAAAAATAGAAAATTACTTCAAGAATGTATCTATCTGGCCTTTGATAGATCTTGTCTTGACAACTGTTGCACCGATTTGCCTTGATAACACTCAGCCACACAATCAAATTACCTTGACTTTATGAGTTAAGCCAGTGTCATTGTCCACATGCCCCCTCTTCACCCAGAGCTTAAACAAGACAAGACAAACTGAAAAGAAAAAGTACTAAGCCATAGCACCTCGCATGCCCATTGGGCTATAACAGTATACAGCGGCAAATGCATGAGCCACAAAGATGAGCCCTTGTAATAAAATTATAACTTTGATATTTAAAGATGTAAAAAGTAGGTATGTGTATGCAAATAAGGACTCACTACAATTCAACCTTATTGATCAGAGATCATATCAAAATGGAGCAATATGTTAACATATATGGCATAAATAATTATAAAAATTTTCACTGCTTCAGCTGTCTGATATTCTATTATCTCTAATAACGCAAATAATGTTAATAGGCTAAGTTCAGACTCAATTTTAAGAGATCTTGAGCTTTGCATTGACCAAATCCATAGCAAAAATTCTCTCTTTTGCTTTATAAGCACTTGAAAAAATGCAGCCAGGCATTAATTGACAAAAAGAGCACCCTCTTACCACAAATTCTATCCCTTTACCTTCAGGTAACAGCCCATAACCCCACCAATGTCACCAGTATCACTAACCAGCACCACTGCATTTGAGTCAGCCATCCAAAAAAGTGACATCAGGAAGCTACCTGGCTCAAACATTATTCTACTTTTTGAAAGGTTTTAAATGTTTTCCTGGATCTTGCCAGACTTCTGATTACACACATAATGAAACAATCTGCACTAGAACACATTTTGATTCAGGTGATTGTTCATAAAATATTGTGAAAACTTGTCCTAATACAAAGTGCCTACATAGGTGTAGAATTTCTTTCGAAAAAATCACTCTTTTTATAAATGCCTGCTCAGGTAAAGATCTAGAAATATAGTATCACGTGCAAATATGTTTAGAGCATCACACACGGCAAAGGGATACAACAGGCCATATATAACCCACCACTTCTTAGAAAAACTATTTGAAACAGATGAATTTTGCAAATTAAACACGGCAAAGGTTTCTGTAAAAGGCACAGTAAAATTCTTTACTAAGATTGTTAGTATATTCTTGGGAGGGACAAAGAGGGGGAGAAAAGCCATTCCCCTTGCTCCTGCTTCTTTCAAAAGTTTTTGCAATCTCTTTTTCTTGGAAAATTTTAGGGGGCAGGACCATTAAGACTGTTGTCGCTGCTGCATGTTCCATGAGAGCCTTCAGTATTTTCTCTGTTATGATGATAAATATATTCTTGGCAGTGAGAGGTTCCCCCACATCACTCTGCCACCCATGCATTACACCAGTCTATGGACCAAAGAGGTGTATTTCCTGATTTAATGATAAATCTGGCAGACTAATGGATTTTAGATTAGACCAGTCCATTCTCATGTCAGTACATAGTCTTCAATAATTGTCTGAGTCTGAAGATGTTCAGTGCTGACTACTGTCTCCAGATACTTCATATGTAATTTCTGTACTTACATGGTCCACATCAAACCCAGAGGTGCCTTTTCCTTTAACCATTACTGTTTTCTAGTGGGCTCATTTGTGATTTTAATTTGTAAAGCTCAATTAAGCCACCATCCCCAAAGTTGCATGACACTGCAGAACTGCAAAAGATGAGTTAGGAATTTCTTTCATCCTCTTCACAGCATTAACTTCAAGGATCTGAAATTTTGAGCTTTTACATCAAACACAGATACTTACAGAAAGAAATTGAGCCCAAAGTAACTTTCTTTAACAATTAACATCCTGTGCAACTTCAGTGATGTCAACAGAATCAAGAGGGAGGTAAATCAGTGTGGTTTTGGCAGCTTTCCCTTTTCTGCCAATTAGAACAATTAGACTCTAAATTTCACATTGAGCTAAAAAAAAAATTAGCAGTGTTGTCTTGGTCAAACATTCAAGTAAATAGCACTTGCAGCATTAATAATAATTGCAGTTTTTCAAGGGATCAATATCACATTTCCATTGGCTCATTTTCCTATGCTTACTACAATGAATGTATTTTAATGAGTGACATCTGCTTTCTCTGTGTCAAAGGAGAGAGTTGGGCTTCAGCTGCTAAAGCTGCAAGCTGCCAAAGCAGTTGGACTCACCTTCCCTAGAGAAGATTTCAAGTGCTTCTGGAAGGCACTTGGGTACAGAGGAGTAGAGCAGGTGGGAGGAAATAGTAAGAAGACAACTGATTTCAGACATTCTTCTCCAATTGGTGAGGAGAAGAGAGCAGGGTACAGAAGTGGGTAAAAAGTAGACTTGGGCTCCTAAGGAAGAAAGCACATCTTTTTTCATTCTTAAATGGTTCATAGGGAATACATTTTAAAAAGTATTATAGCCATGACAAGGCTCTTTGTAAGGAAACAAAGACTTTTTTGATGGGGAGGCAGGCTGTGCTTTAATAATGGTACTCTAACTAATTTCTAACTACAGCCACGGCATTATCAACAAACACAGACCATGGGATTTCTCATGTTATTTAATTGTGTCAGCTGAAGGTGACACAATAAGTGAAATTCATTTGATAATGTAAGCAATATATTTTGATGTGTAATAATTTCCCCTTAAAATAGTTTGAGAGAGATACTTTTTCAATACAGTAGAGGTGCAGAGGATACTGTCAAATATCTGGTCTGTCCACTCCTAGCTCTGCTGATCTCTTTGAGGCCAGCTCAGACTAAATCCAGATGTTTCCAGCAGATTCTTTCTGTGCTGCACGGGCATCATGAGTAGAAAGCCAGAGATACAGTGGTAGCTCATGGGAAAGGAAGCAGCTCTGAGCAGCCACAGACTGAGAGCCATTCTTTGAGAGGAGTTAAACTCTGAGTCCACTGAAGCCAATGGGAATTTCGCAACCAACATAGACAAGACTTTAATTGTCTCTAAAATTCTGTCAAATAAGCAAAGCCAGCTGACTCCAAAAGAGCTTCAGCATTATGCTTCAGATGCAACAATCCTAGGTGGGACTTGAAATCATTTTAGATTACAATTTCAGGTGGAAGTCCTGTCAAATCTTTTTTCCATTTAAGGGCAGGTTTCCTAATATAAAGTACTCTCTTCCATTTGAACATTGCATGAAAACCCATACTTCCAACATATCATAGTAAGTTTTTTACAGCTCAATAGGTTATTAGGAATTAAACAGCCCACATCCCTACAGTGACTTACACACCGTGAAAAAAGACATGCACAAATACAAAACAAAGTATAAATATTAATTGTTCTTATCTTTTGTCTGTACTCAACATGCCTGAGGTAAGTATGTAAGCAAGCATCAACAAGTGATCTTAAGTAAAATGACATCTTGTTTTCTGGTCTTCTAAAATGCCACATGAACTTCTTATACAGTGGACCAGTCACAAGAAACCACATCACATAAAATAGGGAGGATTAACTTTCTGTTCAGCTACTTACACAGCCTAACTCAAGAGCAAAATAACACCCCAAGTACATCTGAAGGTAGCATATTTCTGAAGAAAAGCATATTTCTGTCTTTAAAGGAAGCCCTACTACAAGTCCCATACCAAAGTACATAGGTTGTCAGTAAAGCCAGTGCAACAGCAGCATGTCAAATCTGAGGGCCCTGGCTGCAGAGCCACCAGTCCTGCCCATATAAACACTGCTGCATGCTCATGTTGGTCCAGGGCACTGCGCACCAGCCTGGTGTCCAAAGGACAGTGCTTCCATTTTTAAGTTAAAAAGCTAACTAAATCTATATTGAACAAAAAAGTCCTCTGTAGTACATTTTTTTTCCCTAAGTTCAATAAGAAAAGTATTGTATCAAGTGGCAGTAGCTAGGTAGTCTTTATTGGGCTCATAAAAGATTATGATTTTGCCCTATTCTCTATATAAGTGAATTTCTTAAAATACCATTTTTAAAACGGCACTTTTTCTTTTCATGATAGTGTTTCTTTAATATATTAACTTTCCCACATCCCGTACTTTGATGGTTCGGCAATTTTCTAGTTCATTTTAAATCATTTTTTGACAAAACAATACCAACAGTTCAGTAAGTGTCCCACTGCATTTTGCAATTTAAGTTTCTTTTTGAAATACCCTCTTACTGAACAGCTTTAGCAACTAATAAAATTCTTCAATTTCAAAGCCAAAAGAATCCCATTAAGCACTAAACTCCTGAGGAAAGGGGAAGGACTAGTGATAGTGACTGTTGATGGCAGATTTTGGTTTTAACTCTAGTAAAGCTTTTTTAAACCAGTAATACATTGCAATTAACAGGTTTCATGCCCAACCTACTGTATGGATTTTTGTACGTTTGATGCTTTGACATACAGATGTGTACACATAGATATGTACATACAGGCATGTAAATATCTAAGTGTGGAGACAGATATATAAGTATATAGTGACACATACAGGCACATATATACATGCATATCAGCCACCACCATCAACTTTCTCTGTCTGGCTAATCTATAATGAACAAGGAAATATAGTGGAGAGTCACCACTACGAAATTAAATATATTCTTATGTGATTGATAAGATGCAATAACTAAGCTGAGTAGAACCCTGGTGAAGGTGCATAAACCTTGCTAACATAAATTCTGTCTGTTAACAGTGAAGTGAACCGCTAACAGGATCACGCCCAGTCTGTGATTTATGGTAACTTTGCATCAGTAATAGTATGATAACTAACTTTTATGAATTATGAACTCCTATTGCATTCTCACTTTGGTAAAAATGTACACCCTTACAATGAGCACTTGTTTAAACTAGGGACATAAGCAGAGCTGCAGATCCAACTTTTAAAAAATTCACCCCATTTAACTCCTAATACCTGTCCATCCACTGGAGACAACCTTTCCCACTTGAGATGGGAGCAATTTTAGTCTGCTTCAGTACGAAGATGAATACCTTAACATTAAGAGGTTAATATTTTCTTTAGTTTGTCTGTGGTACTTTTCTTCAACTTCCATTTGAGAGAAAAATCTAATGGTTAAGGACTGCACCTTCCCTGAGATGTAACTGGACTTTTGCAAGAAACAAGCACTGCAAAATCAAGTTCTGTAAACCTTTCAAATAACATGTTTTGATTTTAGCATGGACAAAGAATGCTTAAATTCTCTCTTGCCTTAAAATTAAATAGTAAATACATCTCCTTTACAGTCCATACAAGATTATTTTCTTTCAACAAGAACTAATTATTTTATTAAATACTTGTGTTAAAGAGCAAGGTCAGCTTCAGAATTCCTAGAAAAGGGTGCTAGAGCAAGCCACCTAAAGAATGAGACCAAGAGAAGAGCATGAGAGCCATCAGATTTGAGAGAGAAAGGTAGTTTAAAACTTTAAATTTGCAACAGTCTCTTCCACTGGTACTATTTTGGTGAGTGGAAGTAACAGCTACAGAGTATTTGTTATTTCACTATCATTTATAAGATATTTTTGCTGTATGAACTACAGAAATATATGAACATGTATTTTCATAAACAATACATATGACAGAATCTTAAGTTTAATTTCCTTTTCAAACAGAAATGTTTGTCCCTTTACTCTAATCCCCATTGCCCCTAAAGACAACTATATTAATAACTTCAGTTTGGTTATTGTCCTGGTAAATCACAGCATTACAGAAAGGGTAGGTTTGTAAGGAGCCAGAGTAAGGTACCACAGTATTTATGTTATTTATGGTAACATAAATATTGTCATCATTTCTCTTTTTTCTAGACAGGATAAAACACCTGGCAAATGAATAACAAAGATGCTTCCAATTTCCCTCATCACTTGAAGCAATTAATGTAAAAGAGAAAAAATTCAAGAACTAAAATAAATCCTGTGAAGAGTCTGCCTTAGTGGCACTCATTTTAGAACAGTCTGCCTTTGCACTTGGATCTATAAATGCTAATTATCAAGGTCATCACAGATTTGTGTGGTATTTTAGGTTTTTTTCTTTGCTTTTCTATTAACCTGAGAAATAGAAGTGTTCTTTCTAAAATTATTATTCTAAAATTCTAGACTATCTTAGAACTACACTAGAGCTGTCTAGACACTCTTTTCAACAATTTCCCCTTTCTTAAATTTTCAGAGGTTACAAGAATCAACTTCTGTAGCTACTGCATTGAGAGATAAAAATGCTGTTCTCCACAGCTAATATGTCCTTTTCATTGCAACATTTACTTTCCAAAGTATTAGTATCTTCTTTGGCAAACATCCACATTTGTTTTCCTATCATTAAGGTATTCACAAAAAAAGATAGGGTAATTCTCCTGCAAAAAAAAATCTCTGCAGTAATTTTAATATAACTAATAAATCTAGCTTTAACCTAGACCTGGACATTATTCATGCCCACATTTTAGTAATTCTGGCTTGAGGTCTCTAGAATCAGTGACAGGTGGATGATCTAACTAAAGCAAATACCTTTGGGTAAAGCTAAGCCAGCAAAACGACTTTTGCTGCTACAGCAGTGAGCTACCATTCAGGAAAGAGAGAAACTAACAAAAACTTTCCCTCACATGCCAGGATTGTCACTGACACAATGATAATTGGCTTACAAGATGTGATAAGACTACAGACAAATGGTAATATCATGGCCTTCACCTTTGCACTGTCCTCCCTTGGGTCTTAGATATGTCCCTCCAACAGGTTATCTGCAGGAGGGATGAGGAGGTCTCATTTTGGAGAAAAATCAAGTGGAGATCTCATGTGCACGTCAGATGATTAAGTCTCACGGCATACACTGTCATACAGTGAGTGGAAGATAAGTAAAACACCCCTCCAAAAACAAACAGAGCAAATATGGTACCCAACCAACTGTGACTTCCCAAAATAACAAATAAGCATCTGAAATTCTACATCTGCAGGACAAAGGTGCCAGCAAAACAGAAAGGTAGTCAGGTCTGTCTCTGAGCACAGGATACACATATCAGTTTTTATTAAATTCAGTTGAAAGTGGGTATGAAATTATTCCAGGATTTAAAGAATGCTGTTCTCTACACATCTGTGATATAGCAAAACACATGACAGCTGTTTGAATTGAAACCAGGGAGAAATAGACTTGGAATGTTCTTGGACTGAAAAAGACAACCAGGGCAATTTAGTGGACATTACTGAAGGCAAAAACAGTCTGGTAGAAAGGATGGTCACTTACAGAAGCCAATAGAATTTTAGCACTAGAAAGAATTCAAAATACTACTAGAAATGCTACAAGCAGCATAGATCAGTATAGAAATTACAAGCTGAAATTTAACAAAAACACATCTTTGAATTGTGCCTGCTTTGACAACTATCACGTGGAAATACACTGGTAAACATGCAGGGGAAAAAGGCAACAATTGGATGATTTTGCAGACAATCAGAAAAAACCCACAGAGCATGTATGGTAGGAAGTAAGTACCAGCAAAGAAAAATTATTCAAAGAAGCAGTAAACACCTTCATTAAAGAATATTTTTGGCACTATCTTCAACCAGACAACTTTGATGATATAAAAGATGCAAAGATTTTTATTTAGGTGATAATATTTTAAACAGGAGTGGGGTGAACAGCAAGAGAGCGTCTCCAGAAATTTCTGAACAAGAACTTGTACTTTCAAAGGCTAAAGCTAAGCAAATATGTTACATTCTAGAGAGCAGAAACAAACCTAGGCAAGAAGTTAACTGGAGGAGCTGATTTCACAATGAAGCTGTCAATGACCAGCTCTACCAGATACACAATGGCTATTTTGATCCTATGGAATGAGCCCTGGAATGAGGAACACACATAAAAAACTGAAAAACAAACAGAAAAACAAACTGTTTCTAATGAAAATCCTGGACAACACAACCAGTGTTATATCTCTTTGCTAGTATTTGCATCAGAAATTCTTCATATTTTCTATGGGACTATGAGTGATAATATTTCTGGCATAATGAGCCTGCAATGGTATTATCTAAACATAGAAGTAATAAAGCTAAAAAGTACTTACCGAATAAGTTTTTACAACTTTTTAGTATTGAAAGGAATCCAGAACTGACTGAAATGGGTCTTAAGCTGTCTCTGTCTTTTGCTAAAAATTCTCAACAAACTCTCCTTCCTACTGAGGTAGATATTTTCTTTTTTCTCTGCTAGCAGTGGAAGATCTGCAAGCTAAGGTCAAAGCTCAAAAAGCTTCAGCAGTTGTAGACACTCTCTAGAATACTGGACAAAATTTAATTGCTAAAGCTTTTGTTCAGAATGAAACAAACTTAGAGGAGTGCCTACTCCCCACATCACCAAGGAATCAGTGTTCAGTGCAACATTGGGCATTTCAGGATGTATATTTATTATATGTGAAAACCACTTAGGGGCCGAAAAAATATCTCATATAAGGGCTGGAAATACCCTGAAGTGGCCTAAAATGAAAGGCCAGAATTGGAATCTTCAGAGTTATTCTATATGCCAAAAACTACAATGAATAAGTCAACACAGGCAGTATAAAATATTGACACTGCAGCTCTAAGTAGGATAGATTTGTTTACGTTGCTTGGAAAAAAAATACACTTCTTTTAGATTAATATTCTCATTCTGCTGAGGCAGCAGCTCCTAATAAAATGACATCCAAGCTTGTGACGGTATATTTTTACTAGATACAGCATGGCTGACAGTGATATCTAATAAAGGACAACTTATTAAGCAAAAGTCTAAGTTCTAAGTAATCGAGCAGTTTAAAAGTTTTATTCTCAAGAATTATGGATTCAATGACAATAATGCAGATACTGAAAAGGGCACCTAGTTAGATTCCAATCCATGTTATAACATAGCAGTATCATAATTTCTTTAATCAATGCAGGTAACTGGTGGCAATTTTTAAAGGGCTACCAGAAAACACACATAGAACAAAATTAATAGATAACAATAATTAACAATGCTATTAATATTATAATTTATTTAATGGGAGTTTAATATTATAACTCATTTAATGGGGGGGTTTCTTCCCATTGCCACTGTATATAATGCTGTCTTTGTCTTCATAGTAGGAAACATTAGTTGCAAGCCTTAAAGAATGCAAGTGAAAATCCTGGAATTGCTGGGTACTGTAACGTGGGAGGAATAGAGCACCCTATTTCAGTTTCAGAAAGGAAAAAGATAAAAGGCATCAAATTTACCCCTTTGCTTAATGAGACTGAGGGAAAAAACAATAAAGCCATAATTGGACAACTGAACATCAAAACACAATGCAGTAAAAGAAAATGGGTTTTTTGGCTTTGCTCAGTACTAGATTCAACTTCTCAAGTCTAAGTAACAGCACCAAACATCTCAAACTCTAACTGGATTAAGTAATAGAATCATTATCAGTTTGTTGTTTATAAGTTGAAATTGTGTTGAATGCTATCTTGTTTATTTAGCAGAACTGTTACAGAAACTTGGAAAGAAATAGCATTGTGGACCAAATATCCAAGTTTCTAAACCAAAGAACCAGCACTATAAAAGCTCTTCTACTTGAAGAAAGAACTATCAGATAAGATGTAATTTTTGAAAGCAACTGCTCAGGAATAAACTCATTTTCCAGACTGATGTGCACTCTTCATCCATGGTCAAGGATGTGGCATTAGACTCTGTCTTCTGTGAGAGGAACAACACTCCTAAAATTATAATTTACACTCATTCAGAATTGAAATACAGGGTTTATTACTCAAGAGCCTGGCAGCTGAACAGCAATATGGGGACCTACCCTGTGAACAGTATGTACTGTAGGCAGAATTGTTAGAATGAAGGAAGACTAAAGATAAAGCCAAGACTCCTGGTGAGATCTATCAGATGCTTATTAGCACAAGAGATTTCAAAAGCTACATGACAGAAGGGATAAAACAGCTGAAAATAATCTCATATAGTGTACAGTCAAGGAGGAGACACAGAAATACCAGTGCTATGTGTGAATATAAGCTAAACATTTGTAAAAGCAGTTCAGCCTAACAACTGATGTAAAAAGAAGACAAAAGTACTGACCTACTTCACAGCTCTTCGTGTTCCGACTACCTCATACAAGCTTTAAGGCTAACAGGTCATCTTCATCCTCATTCATTCAAAATCATCCTCCAACTTTCCCTTTCTCTTCATCTGCCAAGAAACCTGCAAGGCGATTATTAATGTAATGCAATGTGGAAAAGCAGTTGAATGAAACAGTGTCACTGCATTCCAAGTATGGTGGAAATTTCTTCCAAGAATCTCTATCAAGTAACCTTTGATATTTATAGTAGATTTGCAGCTCCTTCCCCCCAGTTAGCAAACTTCTGTGCGTATCTACTGAAGAAGAAAGAAAGTGAAAACAGTGTCTTTGCCTCAGGATAAATGAAAAGCTATTTCAGTTATGGTTGTTCTTGACAGTGTCTGGTGTGACAGGAACTTGCTGAAGACCAAGGTCTCAGCAACAAACACAGGGAGAGTGACCTTTGAGTGTAACAATAGTTTTGTTAGGATGCTAATTAAAATCCATATTGATCCACATAGGAAAGTATACAATAGAAAATTGGGATATACTAGGTCTGATGCTGGAAAGTCATCCATAAGAGTACTCAGGCTCCCTACAAAACACAGTGCTATCACTGACACAATAAAAGGCCCAAAAACTAAATAAGTTTCATGGCCATGACAGTACTATGGTCACTTGAAAGACAAGGTGGGGAACTATGATTCTATTCTAACTCAATGGCATAAAGGAGAGAGTAGATAAAAAATGGGACATGTACTACTTGCTTATAAAGATTTTAAGGGAGAAGTGACTTAAGCAAAATCTTTTAATGGAATAAAAGCAATATGCCAACAGCTTTGTCTCAAAGCTCCTGCACAAAATTGTCAGAATCAGATATACTTACCCTATGTTGTTTTGTATTTTTTACATAATATATCACCACAAATATTGATGTATTTCAATTATACCTAATGAACTATTTTAATCTCTGCTGGAGATTAAACAGTAAATACCTTTTCAAAAACAAAACACAATCCATCCCAATATTTAAATGGAAGATAACAAATTTCTGTGTCACAGGGATTCACTTTCCTGTCAGTGTAAAGATATTTCGCAGTTTACCCACCTAATTTTCAAGTGCCTACAAGTGAACTATACGTATAATGCACAGAATTTACATGATTTCCCCTTCTCTGAATAGCTGGAAAAGACAGAAGGTTTCAGAGTAATTTTGTTAGAGGACGCTCTTATATAACCATGACTATATGCAGTAAAGAATCAAAACATATGGTAGAAACTGCAGGGTCCAAATTGTTAATCCAACAAATGGATGACCAGAAAATGCAGCATGTATTTACAGTGTTGATTAAGGCAAGAGAATTGAGAACATCCTGAAACACATGGAGCCCAACAATGCAATATACCCAACCAATATTTATCGCTGCCTCTCTAGAAGCAATTTCCATTTTGATGTGTTCTCTCACACATGATGTTCTGAAACAGTTAAGTAACATGAAAAATACAGGTTCAAGCCTATATCTGTCACAGATGAAAATACAGCATTTATGCAGCATTACATAATAAAGCCTCTGCCTGACGGACCCAAGGACCTCTCAGGACTGCCACAAATCTACATATTGTCGTATGTGAGAGGTTTTTACATTTGCTTATGAGAATTAAAAAGAATCCACATTAATAACCAAAAGAAAACCCACACAGTTATTGAGTCTAAAGGGCTGAGGAAATTTAACAGTGACATTTGGTTGCCATAAAGGTCACCTATTAGGTCACAAACATCTTCCTGGAAAGCCACTGATTTTAGCCAATGTTTTATAAAGAAATCAAGGACCATGTTAAAACCAGACTGGGGGGGGGGGGTGGGGGGTGGGGGGAGGTGGACAATACTGAGGGTAGATCTGTATTTGTTCTGGACTTAAATGACAGCAGAATTGTGAGGAGGGAAAAAAATCGTGGCAGTTCTTTGCACACTTATTTTCGAAACTAGGGATGAATTAACCCCATCAAACTGTTTACCTAACCAGTATATCTAGCTGAATTTTCTACTATGCTAATGTAAGTGAAATTAACACTGATTTTTGCCAAATAGAAAATACATTTTGTGGAGATACTCAATGTTAAGCATGGAGCCCCATAAATTTATGGAACCCAACACATTTAGGGAAGAAATCATATGGCATGCTTATCTGCAGGAACAGATGACTGCACTGATGATCCTAGAGGTCTCTCCCACTCTTGGTTTTCCCAAACTACTACATATAAATTAGATACCAATTTTCACTAGTAGCTTAATCAAGTTTTGGATATGTGTATTTAGAGTTGAAACGTGAATATACCCTCTCAGTACATGATCCAGACTATATGATTATTTCTGCTCAAGTCCTGTACACCACTATAGCCGTCCCTTTCTCTAATGCTTTAATCTAATGGCACAATTAGTCCAGCTAAGGATTAGACATATTCAGAATTTTACAAGAGTTCTCCTACCCCTAAGTATCACAGAATGCAAAAAATACCTCACCCTGGCACGTCTTAGCAGGTAGGCATTAATTATTTTTTACCATATATAAAAATTAGCAGGAAGAAATACCGCTACAAAAAGCTGTATCTTACCCAACATTTTGACACATGTAAATACATTTGTAGACATATAACATAAAAAAAGTATAAATATACACATATCTATTCACATCTGTACATATTGCCACATGATTCTGGAATAGTACATTTGACAAACACACAAAAAAAGGAGGCAAATGCTCCATAATTCACTAGTAGCACACACTTTTTTAGAATGTTTTATCAGGTCCTGATTTAACTTACCTGACATCCCTATATAGCTGGAAAGTATAAACTAATTTTTAAGGCACTGAAAATGAAGTAAACAAACAAACAAACAAACAAAAGCAAAAAGGTACCAAATGCCAGGTCTTCCAGTTTTTAATAGTGAACTCTAATTCACTAAAAAGCTACAGGTTTTATTTTGGGATATTATCTTCAGTTTTTGACCACTTTTTCATGAAAATCTCTCGATCCCCCTACCCCATGAGGAAAGTAATATATTTCATCTATGGAAACCACCAGTGCTTTTTAATAACCTTACCTGACAAAGAACAGGTCTTGTAAAAGATGAGATACATAAATGGAAAACCATTCAACATTTCCGAAAGGTGACTAAATTCACTACCCTAGTGTCAATTTTTACTTCCTAGGTTTGTTTTTTGAGGGTTTTTTTAAAAGGCCATTCATGAAATATTAGAGATGCCTGTCTTATATTAATGTTGTGTCCTCTGACATCCACTCAGTAAAAGATAAAAAGATGGCATTAAGTTTTAGCAGCGAAGTGAAATGTTGCATGGTGCAAGGTGACCCAGTCTCATTTAACAGATTACCAAAATATAATCAAATAAAACCTATGATCTTTACACTGGCAAAAACAGTGCAGCAAGAGGACAAATGTGATTTTAAAAACTTAAAAGACCAATTGAAATGAATCATGTATATTTTTACAATGTAAGTGAGTCCTCTGCAGCTATCCAGTCCTTGTAAGAGCATTCACATTGAGGACAAATTTTAGTACAGGCAGGTTCAGCTTTCCCTACAATTTTTTCCTGCCACTGCATCCAACTCAAAGCAAATATCCCAAACTCAATTAAGCTGTTTGATTAACTAAAAATAGTTCTTGGTCTTCATCTTATTCTCAGTATCTGCTAACAGATAACTCATAGTTCACAAGGAACATATTGTCTAACTGCATTAAACCACAGCTGGGGAAAAAAATGGGAAAAGAAAACTGATACCAGTCTGGTGATGTGTGTACAATTCAATTATACCACAATAAACTGTTGTGGGTTAAGATTACCAACAGAAATCTTTAGGAAGCACAGATTTTGTGAAACAGACCTAGACTTAATTGATAGAATTCTTTTCACACAGCTTGATTTTGATTAATACAATAATTTCCATACACCTTTCTCTAATGTGTTGTCTGATAGCTACTGAAAAACTGGAGATATTTTCATGATGGACTTCAGCAATAATCCACTATAACAATTCCTCCTTTCCAAACCCTCACATTTAGTCCTTCAAATCCCTTCACTGAGAGCTGCCTCACCTGCCACTCTGATTGCAATGCCTCCCAGACCCTCATCAGCTCACCTCATCTATCCACTGTCACACAAACTTGGGCTCCATTTGTTGAAATGGAGGAAACTTCTCCTAGGGTCGAATGATGTAATTTGGGGCTGAAATTAAGTGAAGCTAGTGGGTTTGGATAGAGTGTTAGGTGAAATTCTGTCAAACAAATCCTGAAAAATAAACCAAAACAGATCTATGAATACATGCCTGTATTTTGCAGGGAACAATCCCTGGCAAAATAATTTTGAGATTTAAATTAATCACAGGAGACCTTAAAAAGCCTAAATAAGATTATATTAATTTTTTTTAAAATTTAGATTAATTTTTAGAATTAATTTTAAATATCATTTCGCAAAGAAGGTAAGACTGAATATAAGTAGAGTCAGTGAGGGGAGAGGTGACTGAAGCTGCAGAGTTAAAACACCCACAAACATCCACAACTTCAAAAACGTACTATTAATACACTGGGAAATCTCTGCTCAGATTCATGCCACTAAATACAGAGCTTAAGAGCCTGAAAAAATATCCAAACATGTGAAAGTTAAAAAAACTCTCTGTATAACAAAACAGCAGTAAAAATACCTTACCAATTATTCTACTGTGCTCTCAAAATAGGACCAGTGTCTCTTATGCCCTAATTTTATCATTTCCTTTGCCCCATGTTAAAACACCAGTGTAATTATCCTTTATAAAGGTTGACTGAGGTCCCCGAGAAAATCTGCTCAGGGTGATAATTTAGCTGGCTTTTTTATTTGTGGAATTCAGGCAAGAATGTTTCAAGCTCTTTGTCAAAATAACTGCTTGATCTGCTTTAGTATTTTTTAATTGTTAAAAAAATTGCATTTTCTAATAAAGTGAGGAAGAGTAAGGTTAAATACTCCAATTACCAACCTGCAAGAAGAGTGAAACATAAAAGTTGTGCAAAGTGATTCCTAATACTGATGAACTTGGAGTCAATTCTTAATATTTAATTATACCTGGAAATGTAAGTCTCAGTAGCAGGATTTTAGGGAATATTCTTTGACTTTCCACAATGCATTCAAGTGCTACTGAAAATGTTTTGTTTGTCATTAGAAATTAATAAATTCATTACTTCACATTTGAATGACTGTCAAAGTGCCATACTTCACTTGACATAAAAACTTCCATTTTAAGAAGAGAGATTTCAAGTAACTTGACCAAAAAAGATCTGTGCTGAAAACTTAACTGCTTTTTCCTAATCATATTACCTGGCCTAACAAGTAAAAAAACCCATAAACCAAACCCAAAACACAACACCAAAAGCCCCCCTCCAACCAACCAACACCTCGCCAAGTACTCTATACCAGAGTTGCTGAATGGGAATTATTAACATGGCTACACTCCATCTAGGGGGAAAATCTCACTTTCAAAAAGTTGAAGCTTCTTTATCTACTTATTTAAACCCTATTGAAACATGGATTTCCTGAATGAGGCTTTTATTGTATAAGCAACACAAAGACTGCTCCCAAAAAGTCATCCTGCAAATGGTGAAAAGCAACTGAAATAATACAAAACCAACTTAAACTCATGATGGTTTCTTCCAGTCATGCATTTGTTCAGTTCTCTCTCCAAAAAGTGACTGACTTAGCAGACTCTGTACAAACATAACACAACTGCACTTGCTGCCTCTGTCTCTGACATCAACCCCAACCACCTCCATGAGACAGGAAAAGGCCCAGAGCAGGTGAGAGAGCAAGGACAGTGCAAAGATGACTCCCAAAAGATGCAGACAAACACAGTGTCCCATGAACACTCTCCCTGTCAAGCACAACCATAGCAGGAACACAGGATCTTTCAGACAAAGCACAACCATAGCAAAACCCCCACCTCAGCCCTTCCTAGTGGTCACAAAATATTGCCAGGATACAGCAAATCTCTCTTTCCACCACACCAGTTGTACTTTTGAGCCCTTAAAAAAAAAACTCCAACCAAACAAAAAAATCACTACATTTTTTTCTTTCCCACTGAAGATTACCATTTTCCTAATCTCTGTCTTAAATACAATATTTTCTTCTGACAGAAGATTTTTCAAGGTACCATAAGCAAGACTCTTTCCACTGAGTGATTCCATGAAGACTGTGTCTTAGAAGGCTCTACTTTAATATTTTTTTCCTTTAAAAAACTTTCTAATTGAGTACTCATAGCAATATATGCATTCCTATGAAAAAGTCTACATAAATTTATTGGAAATTACAATTTTAAGACATTTCCAATCTATGAAATTTGACAGTGGAAAAATATTACTTCTCTAGAAGTTGACAGTGATTAAAAAAACTACAGAAGGATTATCACTGCCTATTAAATGTGATAGTTTGAAACATTTCTATGGAATCCTTTCTTAGTTTATTCCTATTAGATCCGTTAGCATATTTCCAGCTAATAGCTAACAATTGTCCACTGAATTGAAAAAAGGCTCTCCCTAAACCTGCTTCAATGGCTAGATATTATGGCAATCAGTTAAAACTTTCCTATTTCTCATCCAACGGCTTTACACACTGCAAACAGTTACATCTCTTTGGAAACTAAACACCCAGCTGAGCACTGCAGCCTGTGGCAGTGTAGGTGCACCTATTGCTGCCTCAGTCTGCAGCTCCTGCAGAGCTCCACTCCTGGGGCATTTCACACTCTGCCATCCACTACTGACCTATGCCAAGAGACAGACAGGCAAGTCTTCAATCTAAGCTTGCATGGCTCTCATTATAGTCATGTTTGCAAACATACATTTTTATTTCAGACAAATCTTCCTACCTCTCCGAGCTCCTCCAGATCTGTGCTCGATGCACCCACTGTTTAGGTACCAGCAATGGCCAATAGGCTTCAACTGCCCAATGTTTTAGTGAGCAGCCTGCTAGGGCTGCCTTGTGGCAGCTGCAGGGCTACATAAGAACTCAGACAACCTACTTAGACCAACTTTATCTCCCTCTAGGCCAATAAATTAGTTTGGGGTTCTTCTATTATTTTGTATTCTTTTAATAAAAGGCAAAATATTTTTCCACACAAACCACTACACTGCAGGACTGTGTGGTCACTTACTAATTTGTAAGCTATTATTCAACATCAGCCATTTTGTCAAAACATCATGCAAAGGCCTTCCTTGCTGCACAGAGACAGTCAATGTTCTTTCTTAATGAGAAGGACACCAGCTTGGTACAGTTACAGTACTTTCTTCCTCTAATTTTCATTTCTGTGAATACTGCCACAGCCCAAAAGTTACTCTTAATGTTATTCTAAGTGTTGGTAAATGCTATTTAAAGTTTATGTGGCAAGCCTGTAATTCTTAATGCATTGGATTTTCTACTGTAACGGTTGCTCATCTGCTATGATTTCTTAATAGACTCTTTTTAAAAAGATTGTAATTAACTGCACTCCATGATTATATACATGAAAAGGATTGGTTTGAACTTTTACCCTTGACATACACTAAGGTGAAAGAAAAGATGCAGCTTATGGCTTAATAGTTTTACTTAGATAAATGGTGACATTTCTTAATAGAACCAAACAATTCCATGTTTTGTTCAGCCAACTCCTTCTTTTATTATACTGTGTCAAGCAGGTACCAGAACTGAGATGGACTCATGTCACTCAATGGAAGCATTCAACACCTTACTTTGCATGGAATGATTTCCTACACTGAAAAATTTGACAGGATACAATTGTTAAAGAGCTTTCAAATATTTATTTAGATTGGGTGTCAACCTTTATCATAATTATCTTTTTTTTTTTCATCCACTTACTAACCTTCACCTTCTCAGAGCAGGCTGAAATGTCATGTAGTTGGTCTGTCCATGGGAGAGTTTTCCAGAACATGAAAAAATTAACCCCACACTTCTGCTGTTCATTTCATTCTGTTTGCATGGAGCTGGGGGACTCTACAGAGCATTTTCACACATATATTCCTAACAAAGTACTCACCATGAAAAATTTTAAACCAGGAGCTAGTTTTTAAAATATCTGAGAGTAAAGAACCAGCACAGTTGAAGACAGAGGACTTGAGCTCAAATTTTTCAGATTCTTGTCATGAATTCACAGGACAGCTGTTTTGAACTTGTCAAACTAAGTCTTGGAACAAGAGACTTGGAAAACAATGGGTTCTTCTTATGATTACACTCATTTTTCCAGTCTAAGTTTTTCAGCTGTAATGATCTGGAGTTTTGTGGACAGATATCCAACAGATTCTACCACAGAATATGAACATGCCTGAGAAATCTAGATTCAGTGTAAAAAAGAAAGCTGCTGCTGTGTCATCAATCTTCTACTGTCTGAACAGAAAACAATTTCAAATACACTAATAAATCCTTTCTCTTTTACCCTAATACTGTCTCAAAATTCAACCCTTTTACAAGATCACCTTGTAATCTCATCTGATAAGAGTCACTGTCTGACAGATCACAATACTACTCCAGCAACTTTCCTCAGCCTCTATTTTAGCACCTGAAAAATAGGGCAAGACTTTTGGAAATGTGTGTACAAATGTCTGAATTTGAATGACTGACACTTTTATATTGCTTTGTGTGTATCATCTATATTATGCAAAGAACACAGTTTTGCAGGAAAGTCCAACTATAGCACCACCTGAGGCATAATTTCTAGTTTAATCAGTGAATCACTTACTTAGCATCACACAGTTCCTTTTCCTTGCTCAGTATGTCAAAATTGTTCATCTCTCCAGAATCAGTCAGCTAAACTTATTTCATCATAGTAAGAATATTAAAAAAATAGCTAGGCTTGCTGTGTCTATTCATCAGAACCAGAAATGCTGTGAATGTTGAAGTTTCAATTTATTGCTGTGCTGGTCCTGTTTCAAGAGTAAAACTGAAAGACATATGTTTAACAAAACAACCTGTAACTATTTTGAATGCCATCTCAGAGCCCATGAACATACATCAGTGTTTTTATTCCCATCCAGCAGGGGCATTTATCCTGAACAGCAACAGATCGTGAGCAAACTCTGAAAAAAAAAAAAAAAAAAAAAAAAAAAGGAAGGAAGTTGGATTTTCCATTTATTATTTAAAATGTGCTCTCCACAATTGACAAATTAAAAGGAGAGCTTTATGAGCATCCGGAGAGAAAGGAACAGGAGCTCAGCAGCAACTGTGCCACCCCATACGGCACCACGTGCAATATGGTCCTGAGCTGCCCATGCAGTGCTCCATTTGTAGAGCTGGACACAAACCAATTCCTGCAGCTCAGGACAGAGGATGGAATGAAATCAATCCCAGCTCCCTGCAAAACCTGAATGTAGCCCCCAGAGCCTGCAGCCTGTGCCTGAGAGAGTACTGGAGCACGAGGCTGCGAGGGAGCCCATGAGCTGCCCTCAAGGACATTTTGGCTTGCCTAGAGCAGTGGGAAATTCACCTCCAGCCAGGCAGGAGGAAGAGCACATTGGCTACTTTCATGGCTGGGTGAGCTGCCACAGCCATGGTTTCCAAAGAAGGTTGCAAAAAAAAAAAAAAACCCCCAAAAAAACCACCAAACAAAAAACCCCAACAAACAACAAAAAACCCACAAAAAAAAAAAACCAAAAAACATAACAAAAACCCACCAAAATCAAACAAAACAAAAGCAAAACAAAAAAACCCCAAACCCCAAACAAGAACAAAGGCAAAAGAACTGTTTCTCCTGACATCCCTCCTGTTGGATTTAACTGTGTCCTCTTCACACATGCTCCTACAGAGAAGTGGGGCATCCAAGACAGACACCTGAATCTCAGCTAAGGACCTTGTGTGTTACAACTATACAGAATATAGTTCAATACAGAATTTGCATTCAAAAACAGTAACAAAAAAGCAAAATAAAACATCTTACCCACACTAACATCAAAACTGAAGTGAATTCACACCAAAAACACCCATGCCTGTCCACAACCTTCACTGGAAATACGAGAGATAAAAATTTTGCTATTGCATCTTAAGTAATCATTGTAGTACTTAATAAAAAGAAGAACCGGAAGCTTATTTGAAAGCAGTGTGCTGAAGTATGAACAAGCTAGAATCAAGCACCCCAGACCCAAAACATAGCTTTGACATGGAAACCTTCTGCTCACTTAGAAAACTAGCTCAAAACATATTTCCTTAACTTTGCTGAAAAAGGCTCTTCCAGTTAAAACACTTAGGTCCGCCTACTGTTTTAGAGCTAAACACATGCACACTTATCAGTGTGATCGAGGCTTCAATGCTTCCTCTGGTGGGCTCAGTAATAAAGTGGGGATAACCACGCTTACCTACTTTGTAGGGTGTTGTCAAAATTAATGCTCACAGACCCGTCAGTAGGTGAAAATCATTATAGCTCCCATCCTGCAATTGCTAATGCATGGGCTGCCTGCTGCACACACACTGAGCCTGGCAAAAGCTAATTGAGTCCTCTGAAGGTGCAGCAGTTTGTTCAGGCCCCATCAATAAACTGTTAAGAGTTTAAAAAACAAAACAAAACACCATCATGCTAAATGTGAACACAGCACAATTTTCGAATGATCTTGCAGACCAGAGCCTCTGGGGGTAAGCATGGCACAGGAAAAGCTTTTCTAACAGAAGACAATTATGAGAGGTATGTATATATATATATATATATATATAGATATAGATATAGATGTATGTACAGGGATATAAAGATACAGCTATTAAGCCAGCTATTTGGTATTACTCTGTGGACACACTCCCTAACACACTCTCCCAGGCAAACACAAGCCAAAGTGCAGACAGCACCTGAGCTACAATAAATCAATGATTGCATGCAAACAAATGAAAATATAGACACAGTACTAATGCACATTACTACCTTCCCTGAACTTAACTCTGATATGGAAGACAAGTCTGGAAAAAAACCTCTACTTGATTGTTCATTGTGAAGAATGTAAATAAAATTAAGGAGAGATCTGAGTCAAGCCAGTTTGCTCATAAATACAGCCTACAAAACCAATTTAACTGATGTCAAATTCAGATAATTCACCTGACGTCACACTGGAGAAGCCAACCACGAACACCTCACAAATGGTTATTTTGATCCAATTGTTAGACCCAAATTACAGCAAAAACTGCACTTTCTACAGCTGTTAAAGCAGTGACCCTGGCAGAGCATGCTTTTGTGCTGAACTTTTTATATCACCAAGCCTATTAATCAGGTGGCAGTTCAAACTGATGGACTTTACATAGGTGACTCTGGCCAGTGCTTTAATTACTTGGTATTAAATAGTAATTAAGACTTTTCACATTCATGTTTAATCCAAAAAAACTTAGTGTAAAATCCACTAATTTAATAAAGAGTTGTGTTCTTTACTGTGCTTCAGCCTGGACACTAAGGATGCAGCAATTTACTATTGACAAGCACTAAAGGAGCAGGTCATTTCACAAGTATAGTGTGGACAAAGGTGAACCGGGCAACTGATGAAATCTCTGGCCAAGGCGAAATAGCAATCTCTGAGCCAAATGGTAATAAAGTTACTGAAATGAAGCAGTGTAGCTTCTGAAGTGAACTGTCATAAGGAGGATACAGGCTTCAGGACAGCTCGGCCAAAGTAATTAAAACTTTATTCCCTGAGAGCCAATCAAAGTGGCTGGCTTTATATCTGATTTTACATAAAGCAAATATAGATATGTAAGTCATCAACAAACACCAGCAGCTGTAGCTAGCACTCTATGAAACAACATCCACCTCTCCAGAAGTATCTGCAAAATTTGCAGTAAGTGAGGCAAAATAAGAATCATGCTTTTAATGTTCTTTGCCGTAGTATTGAATTATATCTCTAGATTTTCTATGACAAGCAAAAACCGAGAAGAAATGCACACAAATATCACTGTCCAAAATTCCCTGCTAAATCAAAGACAATTACTTCTCTCAATAGCTATTAAAGGAAGATAGTTTAATCATTGGAGAAGCAATCTAGTGCATAGGAGTCCAGAGATGTAGGCTTAACT
The DNA here is from genome assembly GCF_022539315.1 of Serinus canaria. Lineage (NCBI taxonomy): Eukaryota > Metazoa > Chordata > Aves > Passeriformes > Fringillidae > Serinus > Serinus canaria. The sequence goes on from NC_066321.1 coordinate 17,320,279, forward strand.
CACGGCTCTGCTACTGACCTGCTATATGACCTTGGGCAAGTCTCTTCACATTTCAGCGCCTCTTTGTGTCCCTATTAACCTTTGTGCGTCTCAGCTATTTAGAATGTAACCCCTCTGACGCAGAACAGTCTCTCACTACATGTTTTTACAATACCAGCACAACAAGGTCACCATCTTGGTTGAGACCTCTAAGTGCTACAGTAATCCAAATAAATAAGAACAATATATTCAATTATTCAGAATCCCACTTAGATTTATTCAATTTTCCCATAACATCTGGATAGCTGAGACATCACCACAGATTAAAATGTGCATCCTACATCCTTTTAATTTTAATGTCTCACCTGCTGTTTGTGTAATTGAAATTTGTATTGATTTTCATAAAGCCAAGAACACCTAACTCATTGCCTAAAACACAAACAATGGAATGAGCCATTGCTATCCAAGTTATTCAGAACACATAGGAAATAAATCATTTGTCTGAAAGGAGAAACAAGAAGGTCCACTCAGTATAAAGTTTTGACTCAGCAAAGCACTTAAGCATGTCCTTAAGTTTAAGCACGAGTAGTCCCACTGAAGCTCTTAAGCAAGCTTAAATAAGGAATTGGAGCTTTTCAGAGTCTGGGGAATATTCTATAAAAGATGTGAAACAATTATAACACAATCATGAATATAGGTACGTTAATACACACTTTGTGAAGCTGCAATATGAACAGATCTCCAAAGAAGGGAACAAAAATATGACTGCCTTTAAAAACTGGTGATTAAACAATGGATGTTTCTTGATACTAACAATGCTTCCCAAAAAGCACACACCACACCTTTATATGCAACTCAATGAGTATTTCAAATAAATGCATTTTCTTTCTCTACTTAACCTGTAATTTAAAGTGCTTAGATGCAGGGAAAATTTAGCACAGATATTACTATCCATAACATGCTTTCTTCAAAAATATTTTTTAGTCGTTGTACATTTTTCACAAATTTTGTCTGTATTTTTAAAAAATATTCAACCTGAGCTAAATGAGGTAAAATATAGGCTACAAGTAGAACCTAGAAATAAAATTAAAGCAGAAGAAAAACTAGAAACTATACACTAAGGATGTTATCCAATTTATTTATGTAGAAGCTTGAAGCCAATGAACAAAAAATATCATAAGATTTGGTTACTTAAGCAAGCTTGTAAAATGGAATGCACATTGACAGGAATCATTCTTCTTTTCTTGATTCAGGTATAGATACTTGAGTATGCTCACCTTCAATTCATGCTGTTTAATTTTGACTCTTTGGAAACAAAAGCAAACAAAATAATGAAAACTTTAAACACTCTCAACTGAAAATTGTTACATAAGCACCGGAAGTAGAAAAGAATTGTAAATAAAAATTTACTGGCCACAAAGGAAGCAATAGGCAATCATTCTGGCAATACAACTTCTGTAAATCCACTAAAACTCTACCCAAAGAAAATACTCAAGACTATGCTGGTATTGATATATCAAAAACATGTCATAAATGACAGTATAACACTAAAAATATAATAAAGAAAGTAAAAGAAAAACTCATATGTGGCTTAATAGCCACCTTCCCAAGAAAACTGAGAGTTCTAGGAAAAACAGCAAAATTCCTCTGTCTTTCCATCCTCATAAATTTTTACTGTCCAAACTCAAGCTTGGGGTACATAATTTTTTTATTTCACAAAAGGTATCTTGTTCATAAGTATGGCATGAAGGTAGGAGGAGAAAATGCTAAAATTGTTGAGTGAATATGTAAAGATTGTAGTAAGCTATAAATGCTAGTGAAAAAACAAGAAGAAAAGACATCAAGATCTCATGCAATAAAAAGAATGTCCTTAAAGATCTTTTCTCGGCCTGAGAATTTAAACATAGCAAAAATTTGGAAGACGCAGTTTCTTCAACAAGGAGCTCAGTTACCATAACTGATACACATTACCAGCTTTAGAATTCTAATTGTGTTTAATACAGTTTCATGTTGCATCAAAGTACAAAATCAATACCATTTGTCCAGCAAACAGGAAAAATGGAATCTATAAACTGCTCTTATTGAGTAATTAAACACCTATTATTGCCATGAGTGGTGAAACAATGAATTTGATAAGACAAATTTTTGCGACAAAACACTGCAGTGATTAATACCTCCCTGCGTATTAAATAAAAATGACTGCCTTTTGTGCAGTACTGCTGGCAGAAGAACAGGAATGAGAGAAGTAGTTGCCAGTGCCACAATAACAGGCTAACCTTGAACTGAACTCCTTTCCTCAAGAAATTAAATGCTGTAGCAGGACTTTAAATCCCTCCACTTAGAGCTCATTTGTGTTTCACGTAACCTGCAGTTCCTGAAGAGAACTCATTATCTTCAAAAGGAGAATCCTTTTATAATTTCTTTACAAATGTGTATATTGTTTCTGCAAAAAGTATTTCATATCAGAAAAGGGATAAGAGTATTAGCAGTGTAAGCGAGGCAAAAAGGCTCGTATCATTAAGACACCATTTCTGCTTCCTGGGAATTCAAACGCCAGCTACAGTGGTAGGGGAAAACGAATGAGAATGAGGTTAAAGAAAATGTACCTTTATAGCAAAATTTTAATCTGTTAGATTGATGCTAAACTGCCTTGGTCTTTCTGCTGCTATATGCTGTATTTCTATGTACAGACCTCCCTCCCCCAATGCCCCTCCTGTAGCTTTGGCTTCCTATTTTTCTTTTCACTTAGAATGATGCACTAGGAACAACTATAGAGTACAAAAGATGAATCTATGGATGTGACACTTGTAAAGGGTAACCCTATTTCACAAGTGAGATGGGACAAAAAAGAAAGAAAAAAGGCCACAGAAGCAATAACTGCTCACTGAATTACCATTAAATTGTAAGATTTACAATCCAATGTACAGTAAGTGCATATCTAATGGAGTTTGTCCTCTAAAAGAATATAAAGTAGATCTTTGCAGCATATGATGTATGCAGGTTATTTTTTTTTTTAAACGGGACACACAAAAAACAGATGTGCACATAAATTCCAGATTTTTTATACATATTAGAACTGAGCCAAAGCTGACATTAAATATGATAAATGCAATATGATTAGTAGGATCTAGCTTTGTACTTTCAAAACATGCTCACATTCTACAAAAAGAGATAAAAGATGACTCTAACACAGCCAGTCAATACTGCTTTCACAGATATCATTGGTAAAAGCAGATCACATATTATAAATTCAGTTTATTGCTCTGATCTACTGGAATTCAATTAAATGACTTTTGGTAGAGAGTGGTAAAGCAGCTGCTGGCCATTTCCAACATCTTCTAAACAAAATATCTGGACAGACGTTTCCAATCATTATTTATTACAGCCTTAAATTACTGACAATATTTATTTTCATATATTGAATGTAGTATGAATAAGGCTCATTCATACCAATATTATTTGCAACATGTTTGTCAGTAATTTCACTGCTCTTATTCATATGAGCATAACTGTTGAGTGATTTAAGTTTAGAAATAAGCAAGGCATGTCAAACAATTATATAAATAGAGCAAACTTTTACATGAAAAACCAGGCATATTTCTATTATACAATATTTCAAGGGTATCAATAATCATATATTTTACAGGATGACTCTTGAAAATTCTAGCCTGTAATAAAACCCAGAACTATCAAAGAGACAAAGGAACTTTTGGCGGGGTAAGCCATTCAAATAGCAACAAGACATGTAATGTTCTGCTCTCTTAATTTAAGTTTTATTTTTCTTAGCTAGAAACCTCAGTTTTCCACAAATGGCATTAAAACTTTCATTCTCCTACCAAAAAGGAAGTTTGGCTTCCACATAAATTTTACCATTATCTGGCTTTTATTTCAGAGGATTAAAAAGCAGCGCAGAAGATCAGCAACGATAGCCTTGTTCTCTTCAACCTTAGTGAATCAAGTTCACTGGAGGTGAAGCAGTGGAATTATCAGTACAAGTGGCTGTGTCATCAAAGCTTTCTGAGAGGTAGTGTATGGAAATACCTAAACAAACAGAAGCATAAAATCTGTCTATATATGAAAGGGCTCTCCCAAGGTTTTTCATTAAAACAATTCCAATTGCAGTTTCACGATGCAGCATTATATTATGTGAGAAATATAAAATCTTGACATTTTTCTAAATGTGAATGGGTTAAAGAACCTCTCCACGCTACAGTGAGCTTGAGAATTTCCAGCAGCTGATGAAGACCAGTTGACCACCTGATACTTTTTCAGCAGGGTGATAAAATTAAAGGATTGCTTTGATTTGCTTGAAGGATTACTTTCTATAGTTAATTGTTTAAAGTGCACAGTCTTACGAAAGGGAAAAATATCAAGAAGGTTAATGTAGAGTGAGCTAATTGCAAGCTGATTACATTGTGCAAAGGAAGAGATATTACCTGTGTTACATGCCATCACAAGGACGAGCCTATTCTACCCTGCTGCTGCAGCAAACAAGCTGATTTGCTAACAAAGTGGTCAGCTCAGGCACTTGCACAGCATCTCGGTAGGTCCACAGGCGACTGCTTCACATGCAGAGAATCTCAAGCTCCATTTTCCAATCTGATTACACGGCTCCTTATTCCAGCAGCCTTAAACCTTCATGGCAGTTTACCAACATTTTCATCACTTTTTCTTTTACAAATCAAAAGAACTGATAAGCTCTCAGGTACCCGGGATTTCATAGTCGATGGCTGGCAGGCAGCCAGCTTCCCTCACAGCACAACTGTTCCGTGCCACAATGCAAAAAGCACGCTGAATTTAACAGATAGCACAAAACTATTAGAATTTTGCAGTACGTACAAGCAGGCAGCATGTTTCTGTCTCTGCAGATGTTAACAGTTCTGTTCGGTCACATTTATAACATGCCTAGACCCAAAGAGATGTGTTTAAAAAGAAAAAAAAAAAAGAAAAGAAAAACCAAGATAAATGAAGGCATAGCACTGTCACTAAGTCAATCACACTACAAAGTATGCCCAAGTTACTTCAATGCAGTGCTTCCAAATTACCACAAAGTAGAGACAATGCTAAAATCATTCCAAAAAATTAAGAAATAGGAAAACAAATCTTTACATCAAATGAAACTGTTTGACATAAACTGAAACATTATTTTAACAGTAAAACAAATGCAAAAAAAAAAGAGACACTACTGTGTATTTTTGGTATGTGAAACACTTATATAAAGCATTAAAACAGCCACAAGGCATACTTGGGTTTACTTATTCTGTGGTTCAAAAACACCACTTGAACAATGAAGGAACAAAAATGTAATTCATACTGGTAAATGCAAAAAAATCTTTATAAAAGGCTTATTCTGAGGTATATCATGCCATGTCTAAAGATATGAGGTACACAGGAAAAATATAAACATATACATGTAAATTTTTATGTATAAAGAAAATAACAGAATGCAGTGACAATTAGAAGAAAATACTAGCTTACAAATTTTAAGGATTCCAACAAAAAGAAATTCAATAAAAAAGCAACGGAGAAGGAAAGGTCCTTATCTTTGGTTGAAGGAAAAAAACCATTAATATTACACCATCAAGTTTTTACTTATTGCTACTGAGGCTTGCTCTCCCATTCAAAAAAAATTGTCTATCCATGCATTATTTGCATAATGTCTAAAACAGCCTATATGGAACATAACACAAAGTTAATAGTGTACAAAACAATTCTCCCATGCCCCCCCAAACAAAACATGTTTTTTTTAAATCGAGTGGATCAAACTGAAATCTGAAGAAATACAACCCAATAAGCATTCCTAAAAGAAGAAACACAATTTTGAGTATCATCACTTTTATCGTAAGGGAATGGGGGCGGAAATGCGGAGAGTAAGACAGTAAGTTATGGAAGGAGGGGGGAAAAAAAAAGTACAACTAAGCTGGTGCAATGGCTCAGTACTCCAGATCACCAGTGCATTGACCCTCTGTATCTCTGAGTCATTAGCTGGAATCCCAGCTCTGCCTTCAGGAGTAGGGATTTGAACTCACACACCGATGCGGTGCGATTCGAGATCTTGAGCGCGCCAGACAGAGGGGTCATTCTCCTTGGTGCGGAGGAGGCCGGCGGCCCCCGGGGAGGGCAGGGCTGGATGAGTGACTGTCGCCCGGCACAGGCAGTGGACATGCTGCTGACTCAGGCAGGGACACTGACAGGCACCGCTGCTTCTCCCCATCACTCCTGGATGGAATGGTTTTAGGCCACTGGTGCTGACAGGTACATGCAAAATTCAGGGGCAAATTTTCCACCTCTCCTTACTTGCTCTGTGCAGGCACACGTGTATTTGTACATGTGCATCTCTGTGTGCAGCTATACTGATGTTTACATGTATTTATGGAGACATACTGAAACAGGCTAAACTGGCTGCTCTGAAGCCATACGGAGTGCTCAGCACTGACAAAATATTCCTACACCAATTCTTCTCCTTAATATAGCTACAATGTAAGTGTTTATGTACACACAGAAGATACATATGTGTATCCTACACACACTCCAATCACATACATGTAACACTGGATGCAATTAGCATTACCTTTAAAATAATAGTCTCTAATTTACATAAAAATTTCTTCTCTGATAAAATACAAACCAAACATTTTAACCAGCTTCTAATATCAACACATTATTCCCATGAATGATTTCTAGTAAACTGTTTATTACAACTGTAACGTTTGGGAGGGTTTGCTGCTTGCAGATGCAGGTTGTAGGGTTGCCTTTTTTTCCTCCCACCCCCCTCCTTTTTTTCCCCTCTGATTTATTGGATGGTGAGCAAACCCACTTAAACTATAGTTGTCCATATGAATCACTAATTTTCATGTTTCTAATTAAAATGTAAACAGTGTAATGAAGACATCAAGTTTTTAGGCAAATGTCTCTTCCAGTGCCACTTGGGGTATGGTAATTACTGAAGCAGATCTATGGATGCTCCCGAATCCTCTACAAGTCCAGATTAAAAGCATTACTGCTAAACCTTGCTTTTTACACCAGGGAATTGTGTTCTCTAACCTATTCCCAGTTTGCTTACAGATGCATATCTGTACAAGCCTTTATAACTAGTCATTTATTAAATAAATAAATAATAGAAATTTATCACATAAATGGAACAGTTTGTGGGAGAAAAACTGTGATTTCATTTAAAATAAAATTTGATTTCACTTCTCAGACTACACACAACTAGCATAATAAAAGCTGTGCTGAAAACTTATCATCTTAGCGATTCCTTCAGAAAAAGAAAAATAAATTAGGCATTACTAAAAGAATTTTTTTAAAAAGCAAAATTATATTTCAAGCTTGTATTAAAATTCCTATTGTCCCAAAATGCTTGTTTCACAGTCAATTAATTAAAGAACATATTATTCAGGAAAACATTAATAAAAAAGAAATCTATTCACTGAGAAAAAATGTAAATGGCCACTGCAAATACAAAATGCTTGATGTGCAACTGAAAATCTTTTGTCATATTTATTCCAGCCTTTATGTCTATACCTGAAATTTGTCAGATTTTATCCTAAAGCAAATGACCTCTCCTACATTTACCGAAGGAATACAAGTCCTCTCCTGCTTACAATTGTTAATTGAGCCTGTCTGCTACAGCTTCTCTTTCCTTTCCAAATAAGCCAGGATACTTGTTTTACATATTTACTGGCAAGCACTTGAACAGTTCTCTATTTTATTATAATACTGGTTTTCCCCCTCACCCCCCACAAGTCCTTCTGAAAGATTTTTTTTTAAATGTACAGCAAATAGTTAAAGCTGCAATCCAATAAAGCATCTAAAACGCCTAGTACAAGAAGAGGATTTTTCCCCCTCCCTTCATGGACTCAAGTCCACATTCTGAGTGGTATAGCCAATTTTCATATTATTTTTACATAAATGCTAGACAAGCATGTCTGCATTGCTAACCTGGATCATGAAGATGAGAGTGCACAGAATGTACGTGTGCATATGTGCATGTGCACGTGCATAAACATTTTAGTGGGTGGTCCACCATTTCAGTTCTATTTTACTAGTTAAGTACTGTATGCAAATATAAAAAAATATATATATAGGATTTCAGATTACATCAAATAATAAAGCATTTTCTCTCTCAAATCATAAATGTGTTAGCAGAATAAAACAAAACAATGCTCTATTTAGGCATTTCCTTTAAATGTATTGTTCCAGCAAAACCAGATTTAATTAGAGAAACAGCATTTTAAAGGCTACTGCTTTATAACACATCTTGAAAATGATGGGGGGTTGCAAGTGAAAATACTACTCTCATTTAGCTCAGTGGTTAAAAAAAAAAAAAAAGGATTACCCTTATACATGCTAAACATTTTTCTTTTTTTTTTTTCTTTATTATGGATTGAGACAATGGGGAAATCTTATATCTTCACTACAGTTCCAAGGCCATACTAATCAGGTGTAATTTTTAATAAACACTGACTGTTTGGTGCTCATTCGAGATATTTCATTAGGAGGTTATTCATTTAAAATAAATGTTTCAACCACATCAAGCTGTAACCTTTCTTGAAATGTAAATGAATGGTTTAAATGAGAAGATTAATAAAGAAGGGATGTTCCAATTCCAAGCATGGCATGCTATGTATTTTTAAATTTGTCTATGCCAGATGCTGTCAGTCAGAACAAAAAACTGTCCAAGCAGACAATCTGTGCGTCTGAATGTTGATCATGTTGGAAAGTAAAGGGGGAGGGGGGAGAGAGTGTGTCAAGGATTCATGGTCCTTCATCTTTGCAGTAGAGCAAACACGTCTCTCAGTATAACGACAGACAGCTGCTTCCACTTTCTAATGTGCCCTAACTTAGATCACTGAAAGAATTGTCAGCACTCAGAGAAACACACAAAGATAACACAGCCAGCTGCCATGAAGGGGGAAACAGCACAGCTCAGAAGAAATGGGATTTGTTCCATTTGCATGATGCTGGCTCCCTTGGGCCCCTTTCTTTCAAATCCAAAGCACAAAAGACAACACTTAACATATTTGCTTAAAGATGACAACCTCATGTTGATTTCATTTGGATGTAACAGTGTCAGGATTACAGATATAAGAATATATTATATCTGTAACGGAGACTGACAAATGTATCCATCAGTGAAACTGTCTGATTCATCTGCTTATACAGCCATTTTACCATCCCAAGGGTGCCATCTAAGTAGTAACTTTAGAAGACTGAAGGTCTAATTTTATTACACCACATTTCAACCTACTAAACAATATTATTTCTAAAATAGATCATTTTTATTGGAAGTCTCCCTGATGAAAAATCCAGTAGACACCAGAGAATTTATGAACTGTATGGGTCCTTTGAACTCAATATACTGCCCATTTTAAGCAACTTTCTTTACACACAATCAAAACCTGAACTCAAATAATTGAAATTGAATTAAAACCACAGATAATAATGGTGCCTATTTTAATATTACATCATAGTCTGTAGCGATTTGAATGTCTGCTGATTGTCAGTCCATCGCTTTTTAGAGTGCTTCTTGTTACAGTTCTGTATCTATAAAGTTTCTCCAATAGAAAACCTATAATTAATTATTTTTCTTCAATATACTTTGACCAGCTACACAACCTAATTTTTGGTTGAGGTTTTCATTGGGCACTCCAAAAGTCACATGGAAATGACTGACAGTCAAACACGTCCCTCATAGTATTGCGCTCAGCGGCAGAAAGAGAAAACCAAACTAAAGGGTGCAGATTTGCAAGATCGCCTCTCAGCAGTTTTATGGACCAGCCTCTATTTTAACCAGATGAAACAATTAGGCCGTGGTCAGACTCCCTCTAGTTTCAAATGCATTACAGTGAACTGTCTGATGGCACAAGTATCCCCCCACCATCCCAACACCAACAAATGACTCTGCATAATGCTCCCTACATTAACTGCTTTGTCTAGAGGAACTCAAAACTGCTTGTTGCTATCTGCTGCCACCAAGAACTGCACTGTAATTCACTAGATTGAAGTTGTTTTGTAAAATGGAGTTAACTGCTGTACGTGGAATTTCAGCACAGCAGATGGTTACCAATCATTATTTTCAATTTGTTTAGTTTCAAGCATTGGGCTGTTTGGGAGGAGCAGTAAGCAGGACAGGAATGGAGAGAGCAGCGAGGTTAGATGCACTGGCTTGCAATGCAAGTCATGCTAGGTGGCAAAGCATTAAAAGGAGGGGAAAAAAGTCTCTGCTCAGAAGAGCAGTAAAGCTAAACAACAAAAAAAAATTAAAAAACAGGAATGGATAAAAACCAGATTTTATATACAATAATAGACAAAAAATAAGAACACAACATTTGAAAAGGGGCCAATCTATCATTCTCTGTTCAAGAGTTACATTTTAAATATTGGAAATAGACTTGAAAGTTTCCAAATGTAAATTGTCTCTATCCACAATTTGCCATCATTCAAATTTGAATCATGCTCTACTTTAAGTTGTCCAGTTGTTGAAATGGAAAAGGAACCATTTATGGACAAGTGCATATGACCAGAAATTAGGCTGTAAATATCTGGGCTGGGCCATTATTGTAGTCAAGAAACATCTGGGGCTGAAGCTGAGGCTAGGCCCCACTCCTTTTGTGTTCATGTAATTGCTTGGATGATTTATAACTTAGTGTCTATTAAAAATGATTTAAAGAGATATTTAGAGCCTGAATTTTAAAATCAAGGTGGATTTGCTCATGCTTTCATTTGTTCAGAAGTAAAAAAAAAAATCCTTTGCTGTTCTTCTCCCCTGTCCTATGTTTAAGGGGTACAATGTTCCACCACAAGGACAAAATTCACATTTTTCTATATTCAGACAAAAGACATGACACATACACTTCCAGTAACTAAAGTCAGTGACCTGTCATTTAGCTTACATTGGACTTGCTTGGTGCTTTAATATTCCCCAGGAAAATTGACTTTGAATTATTTTCCCAATAAATCTTTCTTTTTTTTTGTTGTAAATCCTATAAACTATATCAATATATTCACATCATATTCCTTTGTTCCTGCTATTTCGAACCATTCAAGACTCAGTTAGCTCTGCCTGCCACCACAATGCCACAGGTGATGTGGGCAGAGCCTCTCCATCAGGTATCCCACTGGTACCCAGGCACTGTGTCCCTTAGGGGGACATCTGTGGCTCTAGGACTTGCTCGCTTCCCCCCACTAACTTCAACACAGCCTGATTTTGTTTTGGCTTCTAGAACAAGCTATAAAAGCAACAGATTTGACAGGGGAGAAGAGAAAGGCTGAGGATACTTAGGTTTGGAGGACAAAAGTAAGGGATATACTTGGATGATACCAATCATCTATTAGCAGTTATCAAAAAAAGAATGCTCCCTCTCAGGCAGAACAGCAGGCCAGTGTCTGACTGTAAATAACTATGTCATCAAAAAACTTGGTTATTTAAGACTGAACAGATATCCTAACTATACTTCCAACCTACTTCCATGACAGTGGAAGCTTATTCTAAGAGTACACCCAACCCTGCAGAGAGCAGGTTTGTAAAGGAGTTGATAATGACACCCTCCAAGCGTTACACCTCCTTTTTTTGTTGAGGTTTCAGTATGTTGGGCAGTTTTACTGAAGAGCTCCACCCCACAGCGTGGAATGAAGAGCCAAGTTTGCAAACCTGGGTGTGTGCCAAGGCTGAAGTGACACACTAGTGACTGCCTCAGCCCCCTGGGAAAAAGTGGATTAGATGAATCACAAAACAATGTCACAGTTATTTCTCCACTAAGTTAACTGTCCGTTGGTCACAGGTGATGAAGACATAAAAGTTTGACGTAGCACTTCCACAGATTGTACTCTGTCTTGGAAATTTTTCCCCTGCATCTCCATAAACTGTCATTATTCTCAGACTAACAAAAACTCTTTGACATTTTAAAGCAATGAAAAACTTTGGAAATGGGATTGCTTCAATATGGCAATATACTCCCTTAATTTTTCAAACTGTTCACAGGATGTTGTCCAACTTCCCCAATAAAATCTAGTACCACCCATAAAGCAGATACTATACACTTCATAACCAAACAACTTTTATTTTAATTATTTTTGAAGAAAAGGTTAGGAAATGGGAACTGAGCATAGCAAGGTGACCTACAAAATAAACAAGACCACAACCTTCCTCCATTTTTATGTTGCACAGAAACATAGAAACCCAACAATGACGTAAAGCTTTATTGCTCATCATTAAATATGTAGCTAAAATGCTGTATATATGGTATTTCTCAAGCAGAAATTGCCCAGCTTATACCACTACTAAGAAAAGTTGTCTACATGGTTAATGACACTCTGCAGCGAATTTTTCTTCAATACACATTTCTCCCTAAGCACAGAGTCTTAGAACAAAACTGAACTACAGACTGGGGCATGTCTTTATTTCTGGTGTCAAATCCAGGAATACTTGCTTTTTTTTTGTTCTACATGAGGACATCTAAGGAAAATTCAAAGCAGGCCATCAGATTAATTTAAATTATTGAAAAGCTGATTGCTAATAGTGACGGATTAAAGCAGAGAATCACAGTGAACTGGAGAACAAGTATGACTCCACATAAATATCAACATTAGTAATATTCATCTATAGGAGAATAAAAAGCTGTGCTATGGCATCTCACAAAAGAAAAGGGTTGAGCAACTGAACCTATGTGACTGGAGTAGAATTAACTAGGTTTAATCCCACCTGGATTATTTATTATCCAGATTTTAGTACATAAGGAATTTTAGTACCTAATTGTGAAAGTCTCAAATGCTCTGCACTGGCTTTAGTAGTCTTTACTACAGCAAAGAGCAGTATATACCTAAAGAAACACCTGTACCAGGTGAAGAAATATCTGCAAGTCAGCAATATAATGGATTTGAGCCTACTTTAACAAAGATCACCACCAGGGGAAAAGAAAAAAAAAAGGCAAATACAGAAACATTTCCCAGATTAAAGAAGGAAAAAGAAAAGTAAATCACTATAGCAAAACTCCAGGAAAATAAGGAATACAGATATTTTTTAAAATGCAACAAGTAGAATTCTCTTTGTAGGTACCAGCATTAAAACTTTGTGCAGATGATAGTGTGGGTGAGGGTCTGGCAGAGCAGATTACTGCTGTGCCCTCTAGAGGCTGGATGTCTGGCCAAGGAACTGTTCAGCAACTACTAAAACACAGATCTAGTGCTGGTAGTGGAAGCTACCAGCACTAGATCTGTAAGTACAGCCTCCTGGTCTTACCCTGCCACTGTTAAACTCTTGTATTGAAATGTAGTAAACAGAAAAATTGTGAGCTTGTAAAACACAGAAAACTGCTATTCTGCATGGTTTTACTGACATCATGACCATATTTTATGTGCTCTAATACACTGTAAGCATTAATACAGCAAACCAAACCTCTAAAGGATTTCTGTCAAGTATAAATGCATGCATAAACACAAGATATAATTGAAAAAGTCTTTGCTTAACGAGCTCATGGGAGCTTTGGCACAGTGCATAAAATGTAGATTTAAAATTTTGAGATGATACAGCAATTCTCATAGTTGAACTTTGGAATCAACATAAGAAAATAAAATCTATTCAACATCAATTAAGTAAGTTACTCTGACTATAACACAGAGACACACCCCACAAATAACAACAATGAATTTTTTTATCACTGGAATACTCAGGAAGTGTGGATATTTTTAAAGGCAAAAACATCTCTGGGTAAAACTAGGGTCAAATTTTGCATTGGCAGTAAGTAAAAAGCTCTAAAATACCTAGTCAATCATACACTAGTCGAAACACAGTCCACAGAGCACTTAATAGCTCAGCCCAACAAACGCATCACCAAGTGGAATTTGGTGGACAAATGCAAATGGATAGATTTTTTTTTTCCTTAAATCATACATTATTTTTTATCCTTATTATGTTACTACCAAGCAAGTAAGTCTTATTACAGCTAACCAGGAAACTTTCTTGCCTGAAATCCAGCATTGAAGTACCCTCACCATTTCAGAAACCATACACTAGTAAATTATTTTAAAATATAACAGTAATCTCTCCTGAAAACAGTAATCCTATAAGAAACATGCACAAAGTTTCCTTTCCTTCAGTGCCTTCTTACCATGTAATGAACATATTAATAGCTATGCAGTCAGTTTTTTGTTTAAAAATTTAGAAAATATCCCAATTTGATACCTGGGTTTTTTTCTGTTTGATATAGTAAAAAAGAAACACCAGAAGAAAAATATTTATTTTCTCCTCTAAAAGCATAGTTAAATGATAAGTTAATACCTTTCATGAAAACTTCATTATTGTAACTACACAATACCTATTTATACTTCATTTTCTTGTAGAAATTACATTATACAATGTGGCATATAATCAGTTCTGAGTGGGGGTAGGAGAGACCCAGTCGTTAACTACGACTAAAATGACCAGTTTTCCAGTGCGCTTGTCTTCTAATTAAATTAAGTGTGAGGCACGGTCATTGAGATGTGCCATAATGACTTGCTTGAAAGTTTTTTTCCCTTTTGCTTCCCTCCCCCCCCCCCCTTTGCTTATTAGAATAGCTTACACCTTTCAAAACTAGAACAGCGTAGTGGCGGGGAGGGAAGAGAAAAAATGCTTTTGGCAGATGCCATGCCAAGACACACATTACTCACCATCCTTCCACCCACAGTCAGGAACACAGCTCATCTATTTCTTAGCTCCTTCCACTAACTCAAACACTCAGTATTACACCTCAATTGCTATTTCAAAAAGACAAGCCTCTTAATGACAAAGTAGGCTGCCATTTTATTAGCAGCAAAATAAATACAGCTGTAGTGCTCAACACTGCATCAAGCTACAGTGATGCCTGTATTTACTCTCAGCTGTTAGGGATTACACCCAAAACCAGTTCTGTTCCAGAACAGCTTCCAGCTGAGCGTCTGACAATGCCAGTGTACCCAGGAGATGAGATCCAGGAGCATGTTGAGTGGGCACAAGTTTCTCCTTACTTTATGGCTAATATTTTCTATAAGATCTGACTTAGAGAAGAAATAATTTATTGTAGCAGGGGTGCTTATCTTTACAATAAACTACTACAGGTCACCTGGTAGAGGACACAACAGATATTAAAGTGATTATAGCCTTGGTCTTAGTCAGAAGATAGAATTACATATGTGTTGGTAGTGATGTCAGTAAAACCATGCAGAATGGCAGTTTTCTGTGTTTTAGAAGCTCACTATTTTTCTGTTTACTGAATTTCAAATACAAAAGAGTTGCACAGTGTCAGGGTAAGACCAAGAGGCTAGGAACGAAGAGGAGGGGGTGCTGGGGGATGCAGGTAGGTAGAGAGAAGGCACAGAATGGCTTTGAAAAGCCAGGAAGGAGAGATTCTATTTCTCTGCAATGGGTTTGTATCAGCCAGGCTTAAATAATGGTATTGCAAATTAAGGCCCAGGGGAATTTAGAGCATACAAGTAAGCTTTTGTTCTCCAAACTCCAAAAGGTATGTGGGAGATTTGGGAGTTTGTTTCCATTTAAATGGCATATGTGTTTCTAAACAATAAGTTAAACTTTTTTGCTCTTTTTATTGCACAGCCTTGCTGATTCAGTACCTGTTAGGAAAGATAGTATTCCCAACCAATGTAGCAACAACTCTTCCAATAACAATTACCTGTTACTGTACTTATCACTTTCATTTACTTGCCTTCAGAACTTCTGAACAAGGAAGAAAGCAACAAATCTAATGTAATAAACCTCACAGGGAATGGGGAAGGAGGATGGGAGGTGGGGGAAGCACCAGATCGAAAGAAGAGTACGGGTAAAAGTCATTTGAAGGGATGCAAGCTTTCCAGTGTAAACACAGAAGCTAATTAGTATGTTGTGATTTTAAAACATATTCTGTTACCAGAAAGCAAAATAGAAATCTGTACCAAAAAAAAAAAAAAAGTCTTGCAAGAAGGTGGACAAAAATGAAGGCACACACAGTCAACACACCTCCCTTGCCCCCACCCCACACACATACATACATTTTGTACAGATACAAAATTGGGTTAGTTTTCTGTAAATAGGCTTAGCTCCTGTAAATGTATCTCAGGATTTTAGGTGTACTTTTTCATATTGTAAGGTTTCTATATGAAACCAGTTTAATCTAAGTGCTTCTGATTATTATTAGAAACTCATTATTTGAGGACATCTATCTTTACAGTAACTATGCACCATTAAGGAGCACAGTGCCCATAATTGTTTAAAAAAGCCATGAGGGGGAGGGGGAAGGGAGAAGGATCAGGAGGAGGGAGAAGATAACTAAGGAAGATTTTGCAATTAGAACAGCCTCATCTACTCTGCATTTTGTTCCTTGGAATATCTACACAGGAACAAACAGTATAAAGTTTCCTCTGAACAAAATCACAAATGAATCATTCCTTATACCTTTATTAATGCATGTATTTTTATCCTGATGAATTTAAAATGCGTTTTTACAACTACTAGGAAAAATTAAAAGCTCTGTTTCTTCTATCATACAGCATTAATACCTCAAGAGGGAGACTGGAACATTTAAGAAGTACAAATAAAGCTAATGCCTACCATTTTCCGGGGAAAGTCCTTATAACACCTAGCATCTGAAATTTGCTGCACACCTGCATATCCAAAGTCAATAGAAATTGCAAGGACTCTGTGCTTCTGATAACCAAGCCCCCAAAAATGGAAAGCTGAATTACACTTTCTGAGATGCAATACTATTTGTGATGTTATCTCAGCCACTCAGACCCTTCAAGCTCAAGCTGCAGCTGTTGTAATGCTATGAAACAGAGAGGAACATTCACTTTAGCCAAAAAGGACTTGCCTGTCATGAATGAAAGTAGTGAATTCTACAATTTCTAAGCAGATGACATCCTGGGGAAGTGGGGGTGGGGTGGTGTTTGCTAATTACTCAATAACAAAACATCTTTCCTTAATTAATGCTGAAAATTATTACTGCAAATAAATACTAGTATCCATTTGTTATTCTGTACCGTATGGATAACATATTATAATAGAATTATAACTGAATATTTCTGACTAGTGAAAACTTTAAAAATGTCATGCATTAAGGCACTGTTTATTCACAGTCTCTATAAGCACACAATGAGATATATTTTACCTACATCTAACTTTAAAAAACAAAGGCTTCTGATATTTATTGAACCATGTGTTTCAACAAATATGTCCTCTGCATATTAAGGTGTGCCTTTGATATGACTGCCACACTGACAAATGCTAGGGGCTCAATAATGACAAGTGCCTCATACCCCTCGTTACGTTGGGTTTACTGGCATTAATCTGAATAACACTGCTTGATGGGATGACCATGGTTACTATCACAGTTCATGTTATCACTCAAGTTTTTTTACACTGAAAGTGGAAAAATAAATCAGTGTTGTAGTATAAAGAATGCCTACACAGGACAGGAGTGTGAAATACAATGAATGAAAGCCTAAGAATAAAATGAAAATCAATGATTAAGAAAGGTTAATTGTAGCATGAACAGTTTCCAAAATACACTTATTACTGCTTTTATTGAAGGCAAAGAGCAAGAAATAAAAAATTATCAGAAATTCTATGAACACATGAAAAATCATTACCTCTAAAATTAAATATCTGCTTATTTATTGTATGCTCAATACAGTACCACTATAGTTATGAAGTTGATATAAAGCCTTATGATACAAAGACCTAACATAAATAAACACAAAACCACTTAATTTTGTAAATCAAGTGTTCATTTACTTGAAGAGCTAATAAATTTATAGTCTTCTTCCATATAAAAATAACACAATGTTTATGGTTTAAATTTGATGATGTTTAAACCTAACAGTTCTCTGACTGAATGAAGATAACCAGTTCACAAATTATCACAGGTGACTTGGAGTCTACATTTTTATAAAAAAAAGCACAGACTATTTTAATTTCTCTACTTTAATAATGCAGATGACCTATCTATTAAGCTTAAAGATCTTCAGCAAACTCCATATGTATATTAAATAAAACAATTTCATAGAATGCAAAAAAATTAATAAAAACATTGTCCAAACTGAGTTTTCATGTGGCCACATTGCACTGTTATTTTAGAGCTGCAAGGGGAAACAGAATTGTATCCACATACTAAGAGTATATTTCTACAATACTGTACCAGTCATGTGGTCCACAAATGCCAACAACAAGGGACTGAAAATAGGATCAATTCTTTTCTTTCTCAGAAACAATCTTGTAAGCATCTGAGTTCCCAAAGACATAAAAGAATAGTTACTTTTCTGAGATCTTTTGATATTGCTCTTCATGGTGGAGCTATCCACAAGTGATGGGAAAGATCTCTTTTGAAAGTAAATGGTGCCCCTTCAAATGTGTTCAGAAACATCTTTGCTGTTCCTTTCTCTGTTTCTCAAGTTTAACTTGAAAAGGATGCTTGATTTTTTAAAATTTGGTTTAGGTATCACAATGGGATACCTAATATCAGTCGGTGCTTGCAAACCTTATTCTTCCAGCATAGAATCTAGCTGTTTCTTTCTCTGTGTCAACACAGGAGGCTGAAGTAATCAGACAGGTCTAAAGAACACAGAGGATGTTAACCTGCACTTTCTCAGAATCTGGGATGAGTAGGTTCATACTTTCAAGATGCCCACACTGAGCTATAAGGCATATAAATAGCTACTTTCACCTAAAAGCACAGCTATCATAGCAGTTTGTACAGTAGGGCTAGAAGTTAATAATATTTTAAATGTCAATATTGATACTATTGTCATGGATTAATAATTTCTGTATATCATTTTATCATTCCCATCCACCCCTGCTGTCATTCAGCAATATAAAGCAATTTTTGGCTCTTGCCCTCGCCATGTCTCCAGCAGACAAGCACACAAAATCAGTTGTACTGTCTAGGAATGTCTTTGCAACACTACAGTTTAAGTTTCATTCGGTGATAATTCAAGCTCGCTGTATAAGGCTTTTTAATTAATAACTTGCTTGTATGCTAGAATGGAAGAGACAAAAAGGAAAAAACATCTCAGATGAAAATAGAGATGTTAATTTCTAACATATTAAAAGGCAAACAGCTGTTATTCTAAATCAGGAAAAAAAAAACCCAAAATATCTTAAATGAAAGCATAAAGATACATTCCCTGCCACAAACCCCTGTGACCCACCAGGTTCAGTCCTTTCTCCCATCTCCTCTTAATATTCATTTACAAATTCCCTTCAGAGTAGTAAGAGTTACGCAAACATGCCTTCATGTGTCCCTTAAGCATTTTATCACACTGAGGAAGAGAAACAAAAAGTCCAATTGTGACCTGTATCAGAAAATCATTCATTCAGATCCTGCTTAATTAGATGTGAGACTGTTATCTTACTTTATGAAGTCTGACCACAGTATGGTCTTACTGCTAAAGTATTAATGCAAATAAGATACATATGACTCAAACAAAGTTATCATCACCAATCTATAACCAGCACGACACATGCATACATTCTAAATATCACACAAAATAAACCGTGACATACATCTTCATACACTGAGCTCATCTCCAGAAGATGAGCCACATGCTTTAGCAAGGAGTACAGAACAGATTAAAAGTGGAAGACAGAAGGGTTAAAAATGAACAACAAAAAGTCCGGGTAATACGTGATTTCAAGGAATCTAGAACAAAAATGTACTTACATCACCAAAATTTGTGATCATATCAACATAATCTCAGCATTGTGTCCACATACCTTTCAGGGTATTTGAAATTTAACAATACGCTAGCAGTAGCTACACAGTAAAAAACTGAGAAAAGAGTTTCTCAGTTGCAGTTAAATAATGACTGGTAATTGCTAATTCAGTGTTTCATGGCATATCAGACTAAACACTTGATAGACTATTATAGAAGAAAAAATTTTAAAAATTAGCCAGTGGCATGACAGTCATCTGTAGCTACATTATTTTTAATTACAGCCAAGATACACAAAACTTTTTCCCCCTCTGCAGAAAAATGGTTTAAAGAACAAAGTTTTAGTCCATTATTCAAATAATGTATGGCTGTTCTTTCTATTGTACAAATACAATAGCTTTTGTAGCAAGGAGTGTTGCTTATATGATTAAAGAGATAGTTGAGTGTTATGATATGTTTGACAGGTACCGTTCCAAGCACTATCGGAACAGACACACAATACTGTTATTAACATTCTGTGTGTGCCGATACCTCATAGCAACAGAGCTCGGCAAAACGAAAGCACACACTCCACATTTTCATCACTGCAGACGTTTCCGTATGCCCTTAATCAGTGGTGCTTTCTGCAGATTACACTTTTTTGTATTCATCCCGTTCCAAACAGACCTGTCAAAGCCCAATCTCTCCCTCAGTTGCTCAAGATTTTGGTAACCAAGACTGACCAGCTATCTTTCTTTCCATTTGCACTCACTTGTCACACAGCAGGGCCAACCCCAACAGGTATTTAGAAGCAACAGTAGTGAAGTCCACTTGTGCTTAGTAGATTGCTGAAAATACAAATTATCTTCCAAGAAACATTATATATATATATATATTCTCTTCAACACGCCAGTCGAGGGGATGGCAGGTACAATTATTAAAGGTATGAAAGACTTAGATTTCCTCTGACCTCCATTACACCTCCGGTGTAGGATTCCCTGCTCCTTGAAGGGTAAGACTGTATTTGACTGTATACAGTAACATCTGGCAAGTGGTTGCCTCTGTTTTTCTCTAGTAGCTACCATCCTTTAAAGGAATACAGTTTCATTAAGGGAGATCTGTATGTTGTTTTGATTGAGAGATTACCTTTTTCCCTTTTCTTTTCTTTCTTTTGTTTATTTAAGAAAAAATAAAAATTGAATGATCTTAAGGAATTTTCTTTATACTCGTATTTCTCACACACTCTATAAAAATATCATTGCCATAGGGTGAAAAGGTCGCATACCTCACCGAAATGGAGCCAAGTACTCCCGTAAGGCTTTTCACCTGGAAAATATTCCTGTAACTAATTCTATTTACTGGATTTTTAAAATTATTATTTTAGCAACAACAACAAAAAAAAAACAACTCTGGGCCTTTTCCCAGCTGAGAGTTCCCTGAAGTCATCTTTCCCATAAGGAAGATAAGTTTTCACTTAGAGGATAGCATCTCTAGCAGCAAGATTTTAATACTCTGCAACAATATCAGGGATACGCAATCCTGAATTTACAGCTCTTCAAATTGCTTTTATAGCTATACTATTCATTTCGGATCAGATGCTTATCTAAAATTCCATACATCCATAATATCTAATTTAAAACAGCTTCCAATGACTCAAAGAACAGTACTGGGAAAAAAAAACCAAAAAAAACCAGACAAGCCACCACAAACAAAACAAACAAACAAACAAAAAAGCCACCGCGGTCCATATTCTGGGAGCTGTAAATTATTTTATCTTTTTAAAGCTAAATATTTTTTACACCAGTTAAGGATTGGGCCCAATAGGAACAATTCCACTTCAAACTTCACTTTTTTCACCTCCATAGTACTGCTTCTCATCTGCTTTGTTACTAACACATGAGAATTTCTAATTAGCTTATTCCAAATTATTTTTACAGTTATTTTTATGTCTTATCAATAACTGAGGAGGAAAAAAAAGTGCTGATTTATCAATTAATCAAGCTTTATGGACATACAATACTCCTCAATACTTTAGAAATGTCTGCAGAACAATTTCCTCAAATCATAAGATCAATGAATCAATGTAAAACCCCAGTAATTAAATTTATCAACTTGGTATCAATACATCCAGCACTTTATGAAAGTATTGTGTGAAGTTTTTTCTGTTAACAGATATATTGATTGAGGGCAAAAAGCCAAATATTTCTATTATTAGATCTGGGGATGCAAGATCAAAACTCAGTCAGTCATAAACAACATACAAGTGTTTCATATAGACAGATCTCATGCTGATTTTTTACCATTAAACCCACTCCTAACAAGCAGATAAGCCTATTAATTGATGATTAGGACTACAGAAAGATCAGCCATAATATTCAATGCTTCTTGTATGCATTCATTGAATAAACTTATTGACAGGAACCATACAGAATAATTCTGGTCTAGGAATTATATTTTAAAAAGAAACTGAGCATCTAAACTACAGCAGGTGCCAAACCTTGTTCATGCAGCATAAAATATCCTTATTAAATTTTGAAACTAAAGCTTTGTATTTGAAAGAGATTCTCTCTCCATTGTATATAGCAGTTATTAATAGAGAGGTGAAAAATAAAGCCCAAAGAAGACCCCTCTAATAAGAGCCATAATAGAAACAAAACCAAGAAAACAAAAACACCATCCAAGTATTTTGCAGATCAATTTTTAAAGGGTTAGTATACAAACTATTCTGGAATATATTTTTAGTTGCTATCCCTTACTACATACACATAAGCAAGTAGGGCACAAAAGTTCATCAAGTACCATTTTTTCAATTATAATAAATTGAAGTAGTAGGGCTTTTTCTATCAAGAAAATAAACCACAAAAAATGTTTGCCTATGCTTAACTATAAAAAGCTTAAAGAACAGCTAATGATATAAGACTAGTCATTTTTTCCCATGAACTGTAGGATGAAAATATCAATAACAATACAATCTTAATATTTCTAAAATGCTGCTACAATAAGCAAACATTCCTGTACTTTCACAATGTTGCAATAAATAAAAACAATGCGAGTGAATAGTGAAGGTATCTTAATACGACGGGAGGAAATAACAACAAAACCTCCAAACCCACCAGATTCATGTAGGAGTCACATCCTGCTACAAACATCAAACAACAATGAGCCTTTATTACCATGCTATGATTCCTTCATTTCAAACATGATTAATTAGCAACTATAACACTCACCAAAACTCCCACCACGCTGCTGTTTGCTGCCTATTTTCAAATGGGTCTCTATCAAGTATTCATAAGCAGTTAATCTCATTTACGACACTGAAGAAAAGAAGTCAAAGCATCCTGCTTTAAGGAAGATTTCACTCATACCCTAGCCAAAAAAATTAAAAGCACGGAAAAGAAAACAGAAACCCAACAACCAAACACCAAACCCTTGTTTCAAAGGGATTCCTTTATAATCCAAACACAAACTTTATGCAAAATGAAAAACTTTTGAGTGAAGTTGCTAAACAATTAAGATGGTTGAAAATAGAGAAAGATAAAACATCCGTTTTAGACTTTGTTTTGGTCTTTTTTTTTTTTACTTGAAATCTCAACTTTACATTCAATTTGAAATACACTGCTCCTGTGGAGAATGAAAGCATGGTTAACGTGCTAAAAATGGATAGAAAATCAGAAGGGGAAGAGACACTTAGCAGTACTCTTAACATGTTTTAAGTTGTGCTAACAGATACCTTCAAATGTACCTTACTTGCTATAAACATTACTTTGGCAGTAAAAGAAACTTTGCTTCACAGGGATGAGAGGTGGAAACTGAGATTACAAATAGAAGAAGAAGAAACAAGTCTGAGAGGAGAGGAAAAAAATTGCCTTCTCAAGCACAACTCTATAAATACCATCAGAAAGACAACAAAAAAAGGTTCCATTGGAAAGCAACAGATGTATTCCTAAGCAAGAAAATATCCCTGACGAAATAATGCAGAGAGTCATACAGACAGGATCTTTAGAAGCCTGAAAAGAAATTGCCTGTGTGGCAAAGCTAAAGTTTCCACGTGAAAATAAAAACAAGGCAGAAGATCCGACACCTCCTTAGTTTACCAGCTGTTATATCAGAGATACTTGATGATTTTGTCACGCCCAGAGCAGAGCAATTTTTAAGTGCAAATCAGTCCTACTCTCTCCAGCTTTCTCAATTTTATAAATTTGGCATCAAAAACATCAAAGCAGCTTCCACTTCGGACCTAACTTTTAGAGGATCAATGTGACAAGTCACTGCTTGATAGATGTTTCTCTTGATAAACGACTTGTTCAAAAGAGACATTGTAGCTTTCATTTCCTGACCACAACACACTTTTAATTTGCAACAGCAGAGCTGCTCGAGTGTGACTAGTTCCCACTTCCAGTCTTTCAGGACTGTGGCACTGTCAGGCCACATGCATGGGCAAAACAAAAACTCAGAAAGAGATGAATTTGCAGAAAGAATTTTAGCAAAACTTTTCCTCAAACAGGAACCTGATTATGTTTGATTTCTCCTAACAGTGGGCTCTTTAACACCCCCTCCCAATCACCCTCAATCCTTAACATTTTAAGGGAAGCGAGGAAAGAGAGAAGTCATATTGAAAATATATACTTAAGCACCATAGAATATATATAGCTGCCTAACAGTATCATGTTTATTATACATACATATATTACTGCTACTATAATTATTATTATTATCTAGGAATTGCATTTAACAGTCCGAACCGTCCACACCATCCAATTTCAG
This sequence comes from Serinus canaria, assembly GCF_022539315.1. Lineage (NCBI taxonomy): Eukaryota > Metazoa > Chordata > Aves > Passeriformes > Fringillidae > Serinus > Serinus canaria. The sequence continues at coordinate 17,344,660 of NC_066321.1, forward strand.
CTCTCAGCATACTGTCCGATTCCCGATTTAAAATTTATAAATGTAATATCCTCCTCATCACAAGCAGCAGTCCAATCTGCTCTGAATATATATTACAGCTTTAACATCACAGAGGGAAATCTCCCATCTGGCAATCACATTTGCTCCAACAGCTCTAGGAAAAAAAAAAAAAAAAAAAAAAAAAAGCTCCGCTCTCGCTTGCTTGCTCTTCTCCTTAAAACATTTCTCAGAGCAAATTATGTGCATCTAAAATAAACAGTTGCCTTATTGATCGTTCCAAAGTCAACAAGTTCTAAATGCAAAACGCAATCAGATCATTTCCATCATATATCACCTGGGATATGTTTAGCCATACAGTCACCTACAACATCAAAATAGGAGTGTACATTGTGCAACTGTCTCTCAATTTTTTTCTTGCATTCAGATATGTTATTACGAGAGATCATCAGCCACACACACGGCAGACCTCCCCCTTATCCCAAACACACACACGCACACACACATGCACACTCTCTCTCTCTCTCCTAGGGTCTCTCTCCATTTGTATTCATTACTCTCACACACAATTAAAAGTGAACATACCCCCTTTTTGGTTGCACAAAACAGACACAGTCACTTTTGTTGTTACTTCCTTAGCCTTAACTGCATACCTAGAGGTGCATCTACTGCACCACAAGAAGCTCTATTGAAATTCCCCATGCTCCATTTTATCTGACTTTTTTGGAGGAAGGGGCAGCGTGGGGGTCTGGAGAGTGACCATTAAAATAAAACCAGTTTCAGCACCCGATTATTTCATTCTGTTAAGTATTGAGAGCAGAGCAGTGTGAACCAGACACTTGTAAACTGAGCATAAAATGCTCCTTATTAAATTGTATTAAGCATTCGGCCACAACAGTAATTTTGTTTGTTTACATGTAAAACATTCCCTCACCCCACATCAGTTGTAATCTCTAGCAGCTGATTAGGCTGAAAGTAAAAGAGAGAAAAGCAGCTGGAGTTTAAATAACTACTAAAAAATATTAGTTTGCAAAAGGAAAAGATGCATTTTAGGCATGTATGTACGAGCATATAGATGTGTAGGTGTATATATTCATTGCTACACGTTTTTACCCTCTCCACTCGCCGAGTTTTACTAATTTACATACCATTGGAGTTCAGTGGTGTGTATAGTGCACTGCTGGTAACATGCAACTTCAGGTTTTACAACTGAGATCAATACAATGGACAAAACTAATGCCATAATCGAAGCAGAAACGATAAACAAATGATAGCAAGAGAAAAAAATGCTTATATATACACAAGAAAATATACTAATAAACATTAGGTATTTATTACAAAATATTTGCATGCAGAGTCCTCAGTGCGTTATCATGCTATTTAAATTTGTCTTTGCTATTTAGATGCAAAGGAAGTAGATCCCAAAACGGACATACCATAAACACTGGTGCTACTGATCATTTCTTGCTGGCAGCACAAAAAGCTGAATTGGATTTTTCACAAGCAGGAATTCCAAAGGTTGCTTTTCATTAAAGCCACTTTTCCTCTCAGCTATCAAATGTCACTGCCTTGAAACGTGGGCCCTTTCGTCAGGTATTCATTTAACCTACATGCATATAATTAAGTGGGAAAGCAACATCAACAAAAAGGGGATCTCAGATCACAAGAGAAGAAAGAAAGGGGGGAAAAAAAGCACATGACCAGGAATGCAAGTCCATGTCAATTTCACTCACTCCCATTGAAACTAACAAGAGCTCCAGGGAGGATAGTAATAGGATCAGTGGATTGTATATACCATTAAATTATACATCTTTCTCTCCCTCCTGAGCCAACAATACGCCCACCACGCTGTACCCCCTCCAAGATGATGTGCTTACATTTTACTGCAACAGCTCCTCTGACATACTCGTGCCCCCCCCTCCCACCCCAAGCCAAGACACAGCAATTTAAACCTAACTTTTGTTCTGCGAGATTCTTATTTGCACTTATTTGGTCAGAAGTTAGTTGCCTCAATGTCCAGACCCGCGTTACCTGCAGTTTATTATTTTCAAAGCAACTTAAAAATAAATCCAATTAAGAGGAGGAGGAGGAGGAGGGAGGGAGGGAGCTTGCAATCGCGAACTCTTAATCTGCCTACTATTGTTGGCAATGATCAAGGAGGAAAAACCATGCACTACGATTGTATATCTGTACTTTCCAGACTACGATCAGGCAAGCAGACCGGAGTGCTTAGTATTAGAAAACGACCGCAAATTAGGCAAAATATTTAGGGCACGAACGGGCAATTAATACGCGGCTGTATCGGAGATTTTTAAGATTTAATAAAATTTAAAACGATGGCAGGGAGACTGGGGGGGGGGGAGGGAAAAAAAAAAAAAGATCCTCTTACCTGGAGATTTGGTACAAGAACCCGATAGGTTAGAGTAGCATCGATCCGATGTGTTTGCTGATGAATGGGGGCTCGGGTTAAGTGAAGGTGCCTATGATTTGAAATCATTCCAAGTTTTTGAAGGGAAGACTGACTGCAGCCTCTGCCATGTTGGAATTTCAAACCCAAAACAGCTGCTTTGCAAGGAGCCAGCATGCCAGCAGCTGGACGCCTGCGCAGAGCGCCGCCGAGCCAAATTCAAATCACTTTCACGCGAAGAGCCAAAGATCAGTTTTCAAAGGGGGAGCGGCGCGGGGGGCGGGGGCGCTCCGCGGTCCTGCGCGCCGGGGCCGCCGCTTCCCGCGGGGGCCGGCGGGGTGTCCGCGCCGCGGCTCCGCTCCCTCTCTCCGGGGCGGCGGGACCGGGGGCAGCGGGCAGCGGGCTCCCTCCGCGGCGGCGGCGGCGGCGGCGGGGCTCCCCTCGGGCGCAGTGGCGCGGGGCCGGGGCCTAGCGGCAGCCCGCGCCCGCGGGGCAGACGGGCGGGCTCCGGCGGCGAAGGTTCCCCCCAGCCGCGGCCGCCTCCTCTTCGCCACGGCCGCCCCGCGTCTCTCCGCCTGGGGCCGGCGGGGCGTCCCGGCTCGACCGGCAGCGGCCTACGCGGCTGCCCTGGCCGGCAGCTCCTGCGCCGCGTCCCCGGGCGGTCGGGCGGGCGGGCGGCGTCGGGGCTCGCTGGTTGCCACCGCCTGCCGCCCGAGGAAAATGGCCGGAGTGGAAGTGCCGTCCCGGCCCGAGCGGCGGCGGCGGGGCCGCGCAGCCGTGCCCTGGCCCCGCGCTGCTCCCGGGGAGCCCCGGCCGCTGCCCGCCGGAGCCCGGCTGCTAGCAGCCACGGAGAGGCAATCCCGGCAGCCGGCAATGGCTGAGGGGCCCCGGCAGCCACACCTCCCTCTCCCCGCACTTCCCAGCCCGGCTCGGCGGGGGATGGCAGGGAGCCAGCTCAGCTACCCCGGCCCACAGCTGCCGGGGACTCCCCTTGCATCAGAGGGATTCCCCGGGGGGGCTGTTAGACGGCCTTTACAGCCGCCTCGTGCTGGCGGGGAAGGCGCACGGTGGCCAGGCGGCAGGCACAGACCGGGCCCTGCCTCTCGCACACGGGTCTCCCCGGCGCGGCCGAGCCCCGAGCGCCGGGGCTCCCCAGCACCCTGCTCTCCCCGCTCCGTCCCCGCGCACGTCTGCGCGCCCGCTTCCCTGTCACCGCAGCTGTGGAAAGGGGAGTGAGAGCTTCCTACGAGACAGATCCACGTTCCTGGGCTTGCATCTGTTGGGACTATCAGAGCATTTTTACCTTCTAACGGGGAAGAAGCCGCGCTGTCCGGATGCTGTTCCTGGGCTTTAGTTTAGAGTCCTGGAGTGGTTTCACTTCCTCTCTTCCTTGTCCTGGTGTGGAGTTCGAAGGATGGCTTCGGGGGGTTGTCTGTCCGTCCTGGGTATAGAGGAGACTGATTAAATTTTCTTAGTAAAAGTGGAAGATGTAGAGGCAGTTAAGGCTCTGGAGGAGGCAGGGGAGACCAGTCCCAGGGGATTAGCATCTGGAGGAGTGGGAATAGGCTCGTTTCCCGTCTGTTTCCCTTTGCAGTAATGTAGTAGGCCTAAATAAAACTCTGAACTAGTTGCCAGCAGAAGCTGCTGTGAACTGTCAGCCAGTCCTTATCCTACCCGGGTAATGGAGAAGGGAAAGAAAGAACAGGAAGGCCTGACTGGTTGATGTTGTCCATGCAGTGATTTAGTTAATCCAAAATGATTTTTACCTGCTGGTGAAAATAGGCACCTTTCACACTTTTAGAAGGCCTGAGCCAGCCTGTGTTTCAAAACTGTGCCTAAAGACTGGAAATAAAAAGAGCAAAAGGGCTAGACATACTTCTGCTTATTACGAATATGGAAGGTGCTCCTGACTCACTTGGACAGCTGGGGATAACTCTAGTTACTGCTACACGAGGAGAGCACTGCCAGTGGAATAACAAAAGCGTCCTGAAACAAGGAGCTGGTTTGGAGCAGATACTGCTTTTGCTTCCCAGAGTGTCCCAGGTGTAACAAAACATACACAGGAAAACAGAGTTAAACTGAATTTTGGGATGTAGAGAGCTATTTTTAGAACAGGCAACATAGCTATAGCAACAGGAGTCTATTGAAATAGCTTTAGACAGCTGTCCAGAGCAGCCAGCAGGCGACACCCAGCCACAGCACCCGCTGTGGTCCAGTCTGCACCATGCTCTTCTGACACCTTTTCCCTGCCCTCAGCATTGGGTGGCTCTGAGCAACGGGCCCAGAGCCTGGGTCAGCCCATTGCCTGTGCACACAGCTGCTCATCATCCCTTCCACAAGAGCTTGTGGGTATTAAGCAGCCACCTTGGCAGGCAGTCAACTGCTCCAAATGAAGGCAACACATCAGTAGCCTCTGGTATTCCCTAAATTGACCCACCTACACAAGTTACATTTAGAAGTCTCTGATGCTGAAATCTGCAGCACAGCATATTGCCTCTGCTGGTGTTGCCAGCACCAGGCACTAAGTCATCACAATCCCAAGGTCATGTGCTTGGTCTAAAAATCATATTTTTAAACATAAAAAGGATTCTTTTGTCTTTGCTACTTTATGCATCTAGATTCTTTTCCCATTGTTTTTTCCCAAACCATGGCACTATGCACTTTTTCTCTCAAGAGAAAGATGAGTTTCCTGCTCAGTTACAGAGCTCTGTGACTTGTACCTGTAGGAAAACAACTGGCAATTACCATAAGGCATTAGTCGATAAACACAAGTGCTTTTTAAACTTTTTAACCAATAAAGAATGTACTTAACAATCTTTGTATTTCATTAACCTCAGTATTTTCATTTTATATATGTGGGTTTTTTTACTTCAGGCTTCTCCTGCCACATTAAAATAGCACAAATTGAAACAATAGGCATGCAGCCTATGTTTGTATGGGCTGATTTTCATCTCTGCGCAGAAGGTGAACGTAAGACATACATTCTATATTAAGTTCTTGTTTTGAGGTGTGAATTAGGATGAAGTGAAGGCCTTGTTGGGCTCATCTGCACATGGATAAATCCCACTCTTTGTTTAAATTACACCAGTCCTGATCCTTCTGAATAGGAAATTCTCATAGACTTTGAAACTGGGAAAGTTTCTTGGAGCCTATTTCAATATCTACGTGAAACATTTACAATGAAATTCAAAACCACATAAAACTTGCCTGGTTTCAGGTTTTGTTACAAACTCTGAACTCAGACCAGATTCTCTGAAAGGTTCACAGACCTTTTCAGCAAATCTAGATTAATAACATTTAAACCAAGCGAATTGTGGAAACAAAAGAAAAATCACAGAAAACAAAGAATAAAACCATCTAATTATGCTCCTATGGGATGTTGATGTGATGTATGTGAACTTTGTAGTTTCTACTTGATAGGTCTAGTAAAGACTTAAGAATTATAATAAAAATAACTGTGTTCAGTGATATATTCTTTAATGACTTTAAGTATATTAATTTTACTTGTAAATCAAAGCAAGTCTTCAAAATGGCAGACACTGTCTGAGTTTTTCTAATGCTGACATTTGTACCCCCCTTGTGTGCTGGAAGTGCAGACCTCCCTGGAAGTGCAGATCTCCACAGCATGGCCTGTTGCCTGTCTCCCTCCCTCTGTGCTGGGGAATCCCTCCTAGTGTCCCACTCTCAGACCTCATGTGGGCCAACCACAGCTGTCATTGCATACTAGAATGTGCTGCAATAAACAGGGTGCAAATGCTCTTTTTTGGAGTTTTGGTCACTGATGACTGTATTGTTTTATTCCTTTGTGAGGAGCACAATCTGTTTAAGAGCTCAGGCAACTCAAATCAGATCTTTATACCACCTGGATTCCCACTGAGCAGCTGAGGTGCCTCCATGTCCCACATGCTGGGACTTCTCCAGAATGTGTGTGGCAGGATAGCCCCTCCTGGGCCTCCCTCTTCTCTCTGACTGGAGTGGTCATCATACAGCACTCCAGTCTCTGCAGCTCAAGGTTCACTTCTGCCTTTTCAGACCAGTCTGGTGTGTCAGCATGAGTTTAATGGCTGCCTCAGCCAGCTGGAGCTCAGATTCCAAGAGGCAATGACACTTGTGTAGACCCTAAAGTATTTATAAATATAATCAGAAGTAATTGTCTCTTTTTTGCACACTAACATCTAACATTCAGGTGAACTAACACCATATAGAAGTTCCATACCAAACAACGGGATAATGGTTAAACACAGAGGAGTAATAAATTCCAAATATTGTTACACGTTACTTCTAGGTTCTTCTCAGGAGATTGCAAAGGATGAAATCCCTTCTAGTTATAGTGCTGATCTGCACAGCTTTACTTCAAACACTTCCAAGCCTTAGGTCTGTGACTAAGCCAGGAACACATAAAGTCTTCCTGGACCCCTTAGCCCCCAGCCTGCTGGTTTAGGTACTGGCCAGTACCTAATCTAACAAAACATCACTTGATCTCTCAAACTAAAAGAGGGTATGCTTAGATGAGATATTAAATAGAAGCTTTTTGCTGTGAAAAAATAGCCACTGGAATGTATCACCCAGAAAAGCTGTGGATGCCTCATCCCCAGAGGTTTTCAAGGCCATGCTTGGTGAGGCTTTGAATTTTGAGTTCTAGTAGGGTTCTAGTAGGAGGTGTCCCTGCCCGTGGCAGGGGAATTGGAGCTATCCAAACTTTTAGGTCCCTTCCAACTCAAATCACTCTATGATTCTATGACCATAGGCCATGTTTAATGTAATTCCTGACTGTATCAGAAAGAAAAAAATTACATAGAGAACATCTGTCCATAGAGGCACTTTTGCATGAGCCGTGCCAGTGTAAAAATAGATGTCTTCTATGACTTGGTAACTATTTTGGGTTAGATTCTGGGGTTTTAAAGAGATAGCATTTCCAATATTTTTTCCTCTGTGTACATTTCAACTTCTGTATTAATCAATCATCTTGATTTCAGTGAGATTTCTGGATAAACTCTTTACTGGTCATTCTCTACAATCTTGCTGAATATTTGATGCTTTTGGCATCATAAAAGCATTGGTCCTCTGAAGTCACTTCTATTTTCCATTTTAGTCCTGGAGGAGAAGTTGTTCACAGTATCCAACAAAAAATATTCATTTAGCAAGTGCTCTGTACAGCAGAACAATATATAGATGTTTGTCACATAAATATCTGAAAAGACGTATGCCTTCTGGCATTTCTTGAATTTTGAGTGCTTAGTACTTTTTACCCTGATCACAAATGTGTTTTTACTACAATTTCTCCATTTTTTTAAACCAAGCTTTAATACAGAAAGTTCCTCTTGGGGAACTCCAGGAAGGAATTTAATGTTTTTAGGGCTTTCGTTCTCTGTCTTTTGTTTTTCACAGTCTTGTTCATTAAGTGTTTAAAAACCACACTAATCCCTGTAGTTTGACTTAACAAATACATTAATAACTTGTTCTCACTTAAAAAACCTTCTCCTTATTTGAACTAGAGGAGGATGAGGTGCCCACAGAAGGCCAGAAGAATTCAGAGACATTTAAATGTCCAACAAGACCAAGACACAGGAATGACAGCTAGGAATATTCTTCCTCTTTTTCCTGTCTCTAACTCCTCTTAGCCTTACAAATATTCTCTTTGCCTTGGTGGCAGCATCTTTCTCCCTGACTCCATATCTTAATCACAGTCCTTCTCATTTGCATCCCTGTCTAATACTGGTCTCATTCATAAGTCCTTGTCCTAAACTACCATCATATTTTATGACCTTTGATTTGTGCCTTTTTCCTGTGTCTGGACACGTATTCTTTTGTTGATTTTCTTTTTTCACTTTCCTTGATGGTCTCCCAATCAAGCTGCTTCTTATTCCATGTTTTCTGCTGATTTGCAGGAGGAAGACTGAGAACATCTGATGGACACCCTTATTATCTTTGTATTTCTCTTTAGCACCACTGGCAATTGAAAAGAGAAAACTGAGAGCAAGTCCTGCTCAGATCTGCAAGCCCCAGGAAAGGATACACCTACTGCACACAGAATCTTTGAAGAAGTGGTAAATGAAATATGCAAACAATTTTACAGAGGCTCAGATTTCTCCAGACTGAGGAAGACTTTCTCAGGCTGGTGGTAGAGGAATATGCCTTCCCAAGTACCAAGTCCAACTACAAGCCATTAGTCAACAACATATTTCAAAAATTTCTTAACATGAGCAAACCAGATTTTCCCTCGGTGCATTCTGAGAATCAGCTGACCATATTTGCTGAAAGTTTTGAAAAAATAGCCTAAGGCAAATATTTAGCATGAAAATGCCTGTCCAGTTGTTTATGTTTGACAAACTAACAAGCAACTGGAAACAGGTTCTTACAATGAAACTTTGACTCTAAATATCCCACTAGAAAACCCACAATTAATGATTACCAATAACAGAAATGTATTTTACATAATGCTTAATACTTTACATAATGCTTAATGACTTTATTTAGGCAGTGCCTTGAAAGAAAAAAAAAATAAAACCCCAACATTTTATCTTGGAGAGTGAGTGGATCAGGGAATAGTAAAAAAATCAAACAATAGTATGCTCGCAATTTTTTTCCCAAGTGCTTTTTCCAAGCCCTTGATATCAAAAAAATCTTTGTACCTCATCTCAGAATGTACATTAAAATATCTCTCATTTACCCTACAATGGAATCAACTTTAAAATCAAAGGGGAAAAAAATTTAGCAGAGCAGTGGACTTGCTCAAAGTCACACATGAACAAGAAAAGGTTTCCCTAAAAAAATTACATGCTATAGGATCTGCATGTCTGATAAAATACCCACAGCGTTTTATTTGCTGTTGCCTTAGAAGCAAACTTTGACTCACCTTTTTTCCTTTCAATGTCTAAAATTTCTCTTACTCTTAAGACAAATATCCTCCTCTAAGTAACACCCCAAGACCATGTTACTGATCTTCACAGTATGAAATTATTTTAATTGGAAAATTAAAACAAGGTTTATGACTTATAATACAATATATATAATAATTAATTATTAATGTTCTAAACATTGCCTTTGGTGTTGATGTGGATGTATTCAAGACTTGAAATAACATTATCAATCTATCTGTGCAGTCATCTTTAAGGCTTTTCATTCTCTACAGGTTTTTAAACAAGTGAAATATTTTTTTTAATTCTCGCTAGGTATAAATTGTTAAGAATGTCATGTTTATGAGCCTTAATCAAATATCCAAAATAAAATCCGTTTCCAATATGCAAAAGCACCATTTCAGACAAGTTTATTTTACATTTTTGAAGAAGAAGAAAGAAAACCCTATTCAAACATCTCTATTCAGATAACCTGAGCAACACAGCTGTTCTACATATGCTATTCTTCCATTGCAAGAAACATATTGTCTCACTTAGAAGATAAAGAACTCAACAAAGTAAATTAATACAGTTGGCTCTTGTGCTATTAGAAGGAACATCCTTTGCCACTCTGTGTTAAAATATAACAATTAAATCTTGCTAACTTGTACTTACTTCTTCGGACTTCCTTAGAAAGAGCAAATTTGCTAAATGCACAGCACTTACTGCAGTCAACGTGGCACTTAAGTCTGTGCTTAATTTTGTGCACATGAGTAATCATGTTACAGTAAACCGAACTTGAATGCTCAAAGTTAAGCACACACTTAAGTGCTTTGCTGGATCAGGGCCAGAGTATGACAACTTCCACGTCATTCTTACTGCACAATAAGAAATCACAAACCTCAAAAATCCTGTAGAAACCTTCTCCCCATTTCAAATCAACAATATCAAAAGCAAGGACAAAAATTAGTAGCTGCATTCTTTTCTTCTGTTACAAGTCACTAAACTGGCAGCAGTACTTATAGCAAATTACCAATACAATAAATTCTCTTAATAAGTATCCATAAAATTACAATTTATTTTAAAGATCATCGTTTGTAATTCTATTCTCATAAGACCATTAGACACGTGAGTCTTTTTAATTTTAAAATACCTGCTAGTAGTTCTCACAAAAGAATTTATTCAAGACCTTGACCTTAAATTGATACAATTGCACAACTTAATCAGAATTAAACATGAGTCAAAGTACCTCAGAAGATTATCATGGGGGTCAACACAGTCTACAGCAGCCATGCAGAGGATGCCATTAGTACCACAACCTTGGGTGTGTAGGATTCTGATTCAGGATTCTGATAATATGCCAAACTAATTGTTTTTATTATATGTTTTTTGCCAGTTATTATGGCAAATATATGGGGAGGCGGTTGTTGGTGACGTTTTTTTTCTTTCCATGCAGCTGAAAGGATAGTTAAATCATCTAAGACTCTTCAATTCAGCAGCTTTCTACTGAAATGAAACTTTATACCCACTGTGTTACACAATTTATTTTCTGGCTAAATTGACACAGTTCAGCACTTATCCAGGACTGTTTCTCTTTTCAGTACATGAAATTAGTACTTTTTTTTTTAGGATCCAAAACTACATTTTAGATCCAAATTTGCCTGACTGTTGACAGCATTCAGATACAGGGAGCTTCTATGTTTTTCCAACACATAAGTTTCTTCACAAAAATTAGCAGGATGAAACAGCAAGTAAGGACACATTGCCAAGTCTGGTTTTCTACCTATCTACAAAGCAGTTTTCACACTTTTCCTGACTGTGAATGTCCTTCTTTTGCTATCTTTTTTTTATCTTTTAAATTTTAATTAGGAAGAACTGAAAAATCCTTCTCTATACTGAGAGTGTTTGTATTGGGGGAGGAGGATGTCAAGGAACCAAAAGCACATTCCAAGCCAATTCTGATCTCATTTACAGGGATGAAAATCTGGAATTAATCCACTGAGTTTAACAGACACGTTCTGGGCTTACGTAGATGAGATCTTACATTTATAAGTGAAATCAGTGTTTTCCCCTCTGACATTCATGTGGCTCAAACCAGAAAAATTTCCTGAATTAACAAAAAAAAAAAAAAAAGGCCAAATCATCCAGTTGGGAAGGCTGGCATAATTCCATTGAAGTTAATGGTGCTGTAGTAATTTACATTAGCTGATGATCCAGATGAAAGTATATAAAAGTTTTTAGAGCAGGCTTCGTTCATTTAAAATTGCATTATGTTAGGTGCACTGTTGATGCTCAGAATTAATGTGCAAATTGTTAATCTCGCTAGACCTGGATTTAAAATTAGACAATGCAATAATTAGTTTGGCACTATCATTCTGCTACCTAGAGGGTAATAATGTAGGTCATAAAATACCAGTGATCAGCACAACTTTTCATACAAAACAAAGAATCTGTATTGAAAGAGAGGAAAGGAGGGAGGAGAGAAATTCAGAAATCAGTTGTTATCAGAGACCAAAGTGGGCTATGAGGTTCTGTACCATCTCACAGGATGCTGTATTGAGTAGGTCTTCTTATCTCTATCAGCTCCCAAATGCACGGGTGATTCTGCAGGGTATAAGTGGCTCAAAGCTGTATATAAGCTCTCTTTATGTATTATTTTTAAGTTGTATATTTATTATTCTTCACAATTTTTTATTAAATATTTACTAATATTATTTATTTTACAGTATTCTCCTTTTATTTTTTCTTTTACTTGAAATATAAGCCTTATGCAGCACAGTTTACAAACATACAGAAGTGTAACACTACAGTATATGTATCTTGATTTCTTGACAAATGACTACTGGCAACATCAATAATTCAAAGGGAGAACAATGAAAATATAGAGGAATTGCATTTGTAAATGTATACTTCTTTCTGTCCTGCCAGTCATTCTTGCTAGACTTAATATAAACATAAAGAAAATTAGGAAACTATCAAGTCTGAACACCAGTCTTGATGAACACTTGCTTATATTTTGTTCTATCTAAATAGTCAGGATGCTTAAATATAAACATTTTGATGGTATCTCACACATACATCTATTAAGAAAACAACATTGCAATAATTTTTATACAGTCAGGCTGTGTTTGTGTAAGCTACCCAGCAGAGTTCAGTGAAGCTGAGAACATACATACAGGTGAACATATGTTTGAAGTATCTCTATGCCTCTTGTATGTATAGTATTAGAAAGTGCACATTCGATGTTACAGATGCATATATTCATAAATCATTTAAAGTTGTGCTTTTCATGTGGTGTGAGGCATAGATACAAACTTACTCATGATAATTATAGAACTGATGCTGATTTAGTCATTTCAAGAAAGCCATGGAGGCATAATTAGTGTCTGAATGGCCTCAATATTGCATTATTAGGAGGCTAGGGTGAAACTTGAAATGAGAACATCAAGGCTGATAAAAGAAAAGAAAACATGAAATACATACATAATTCATTCTGAGATATTATAAAGGTTTATAACCAGAAACAGTAATTTGCAGAAGGCATCTCATGTACTGGAGCCAACTGCAATAATTTGGTCAACCTGTTTAAGATCAAATAGTATTCTTAGCTATTCTCAGTGGTATCTTTCTAATAAAGTAGCAGCAAACAGACACTGTTTGCTTCTGGTCACTTTTAAAGAATGTTCAGTTTATCAGTGGGGACTTTAATCTCAAGCTTCATAGAGTACAAAAAGAACATTGATCCTACTGTTTTGTCCTCTAGGCCACAAGGCATGCACATTTTTACATTCATTTGTCATAAAACAAAAAATACATTTTGCCCTTTGAAAATACCAAATGCCAGCTTTTAAGCAAAATAATTTTCCATCACATTTTTCCCTTTATTTTAACCTTTCCATCACCACTACCACCCCCCTTCCTTTTACCCCAGACGAATATCCTCCCTCTTTAATGCCTTTCCTCCATTTTAACTACTGGTAAGAACTTTGCAGAATTCCTTGTTTTGGACCATTGCCAAACTGGCCACTGTTAATGATTTGACAAAGTAGTTTAAATTAATCAGAATTCTTGACGGTCCTCTTTCTAATTTTTCTTCTTTCCTCTTTCTTTTTTTCTAGAAGAAAAACTTGAGTAGGCTACAGAATGTACAAATAATACCTTTTTACTCAAGTTAGACAAAGGAATGTGTGCTGTCAGCTGGGTTAGACCAAGTCTACAGGTCCAAGTGTGCCAAAACCCATCCTTTGCATATAATTTACTTAAATTCATTTTCTTACCCTTACTTAAATAAATGTAATATGCAAGAATATATTGGAATACAGAACAAATTATTTTGTAATTTTTTCTGTACTTCTTTTTTGAAAACCATGTTTTCACTTGCTAAAGTTGCCATAATTGGAAATGTGTTTAATAGCTTGCTTTTATAGTCACTGGATCAAGGGTCTATATCCAGTTCCCCACAAAGAATGCAAAGGTCATGCCTTCTCCATCTCTGGAGGGACAGTTATTGTATATGGTGAGTGACTCCTCCTCCCAAGCCCTGCTCAGTCTTTTAGTTCAGTTCTGTGTTACTCTTCTGGACAGATTTTTTTTTAATTTAACATGTACAGGGTTTTGTTCTAGATTTTCTGTGATGGAACTACGAAACAAACAACAGTGTTTTCTACACCAAAACTGTAGAAAATATTGAAATTTGCTTTTGCTTGTCAGTATCTGAAAGAACCAAGCAGGATAAACTTCATTAAAACTTATGTGGGGAAGATATGCATATCTGTGTCTTCTCTCAAAACATGAAATATCTTTATGAAGAAAAAGTCAAGCATTCAAGTTCCTAAATGCTTGGAGGTTTAAATTTTAGTGAGGAAGATGCAGATAACACAAATATGAAGTTACACCACCCTCTATAAGATTCAACAGAGAGTCTTCATTAGTAAGTTTGCCTTATTTACAAGACTCATCCATGTGGTCAATAGAAATATTGAACAGAACTGGTCCCAGCACAGACCCCTGAAGGACACCACTGGTGACAGGCCACCAGCTGGACACAGCACCGTTCACCACCACCCTTTGGGCCCACCATCCAGCCAGTTCTGAACCCAGCACAGCTCCTGTCTAATCCCTGGGCTGCAGCTTTTCCAGGAGTGTGCTGTGGGAGACAGTGTCAAAGGCCTTGCTGGAGTCCAAACAGACACATCCACAGCCTTTCCTGCATCCACCAGGTGGGTCACCTGGTCATAAAAGGAGACCAGGCTGGTCAAACACAACCTACCCCTCCTAAACCCCTGCTGGCTGGGTCTGATACCCTGGCCATCCTGTAAGTGCTGTGTGATGACAATATAAACTGTTCCATTACCTTACTGGGTATTGAGGTCAGGATAACTGGCCTATAATTACCAGGATCCTATTTTCCACTCTTTTTGTGAATGGGCATCACATTGACCAGCTTCCCATCCTCTGGAACTTCACCAGTGAGCCAGGACTGCTGGTAAATGATGGGGAGTGACTTCACAACCTCATCTGCCAGTTCCCTCATCACCCTGGGGTGGATCCCATGTAGTTCCATAGATTTATGAACATCCAAGCAGCTCAGCAGTTCTCTGCCTCCTCCTGGATAACAGGGACCATTGTGTTCCCTGGCACCATCAACAAACCCAAGAGGACAGTTGTCCTGGGGACAGGCCATCTTCCCACTAAAGGCGGAGGCAAAGAAGGCATTAAGCACTTCCACCTTCTCCTCATCCGCGGGTACTAAGTTCCCACCCACACCCAGTAAGAACAAAGGTTGATCTCTTACCCTTCCTTTTGCTGTTAATATATTCATTAAAAAAAAATTATTATTCTTTACAAAAGTTGCCAAATTACATTCGAACTGACCTTTGGCCTCTCTAATTTTTTCCTACCTAGAAAAGAAAGAAGGGAAGATACAGACTTACTGAGGCTCATCCAGCAACAGGCCAAGGAGGTGATTAAGGCACTGGAGGATCTTTCTGAGGAGAAGATGAGAGAGACGAATGCTCAGTGTCTCATCAGTCTGTATAAGTACCTTAAGAGAAAGCAAAAAGTAAATTAGGCCAGGTATTTGGTGGAAAGACAAAGAGGCAATGGACACAAATTGAAATACAGGAAATTTCATTTAAACATAAAAACCTACCATTTTACTGTGATGATAGTCAAACACTGAAGCAAGTTGATCAGAGACACTGTGAAGTTTCCATCCTTAGAGATATTTGACTCCCAGCTTGAGACGGCCCTTAGAAACTGGCTCTAGATGACCAAGCTTTGAGCAAAGGAGTTGGACTAGACAAACTCCAGAGATGCCTTTCAACTTCAGCCTGTTACTGTTACACTGGCTAGAAATTACTGAATTTTTCCTTATTACAATTTAAGAGTCATTACAGTGAAAATTCAATAGACACAAGAGCAACTGAGAATGGGTAGTGAAAATCAAATTTTTACCTCCTTAGCTGCTCTGTCTTCAAGATCAGCTAGCAATGCAGTTTTAATGCTAGTAGCATTATTATTGTTATGGTTGTTGTTGTTGTTATTATTGCTTTGAATATCATCTTGATTGCTGCTGAGATTGTGCAACTTCACTTCAGTCTCACCAACCTCCTAGAACAAATGCTGTTTATTTTGGGATAACAATAGCATTCCATTGTGTGTATCCTATACTTGATATGAAAAGACATGGCATGAGTACTGAAACTCATGCATTTAGGAATAACATGGTGGGTGTTTTCCCAAAGGGATCTTAGAGGAAAAGATCTTTTACAGCACTGTGTTTTGAAGGTTTAGCTCACAAACCTCTTTGTGCTTGGCAAGTATCTTCAGCTGAATTTGTGTTATTACCTTGCAAGTGGCACAATGCCACTCCAGCAGATGGGCATCAATGTAGGCATGCCAGAGAAACATTACGTGCGTTGAGTTGGAGAATTAGGGCCTGGATACCTGTCCAGGTATGACTGCCCATAAATATGGGCATCCTGGTGGAAGGGAGCACGTAATTGCAATTCCAGCCAAGTTTGGCTTTACTTCTGATGTTCTCAAAATACTTCTGATGTTACTGAAGAATACAACTTTCTATGTTTGTTTGTCTGTTTTCTTGGCAAATAAGAGCTGTGATTAGCAAGGACACATGGGTGAGAGAGAATATATTACAGCCATCCACTCTTCCAATATTCCTTTGGGAAGCATACAGGGATGTACATAAGTACGGCCGCAGCCAGGGTGAATTTTCTTATTTAATATAATAGCTCAACTGAGTGCAGAAGGCAGATTCATGACCTTTCATGCAGCGGAAGTGTGCATATACTGCAATTTCTTCTGAATAAAATTGCTAATGTTTCAAGGTGCTAGAAGAGTCTTTACTTCTCCCTTGCAATTTTATTGACATTTTTCTCCTAGTTTTCATTTGTGCTATAGTCTAAATTTTACACTAAATCATTTAAGTTTGCTCTGGAGAGGCTGCAATGCTGCTCCCAGGCACACTGCCATGATTGAATCCACAAGTGAACACTTTGTATGTTCTTAAAAACCTTATATCCTAGTACAGAATGTGAAACAGAGCTCTCAGCCAGTGCACTGCAGTTAAATGCATTTGCCCGGGGGTATGAAATCAAAATAGAATAGATATTTGTATTAGGATGCAACTATGGATAAAATCAGGAAATAGATACAGCTCTCTGCTTTGAAACATAACAGATACATTTTTTCCCGTAGTTTTGTGTGGTCATGGGTAGGGAATATGTACATGCAGAAAATTTAATGTTTCTTCAAATTATATGCTCAGGTTCCAGAAGCAACTAATGTGCTGGATCTTGACAAAACTTAGATATTGGTTTGCATCACATAAATGCCCACTTCTATGGACTTTCCAAAGATTCTTAAGTTTTTAGTTTTCAGAAAAGGTTTCAAGTAAATTTTTAGGGTTGATCTTTGCTTGTGTTGAATTTCACAGAACAGGGAACAGCCTCAATGAATATGTAACCTAATGCACAGCTTGCCAATGTCCCTGAGATTATTATGATTTAGGTATAAAAACTTTGGCAAAGTTACATGAATATTGTAGTTGGGAAGTTGGTTTAAATGAGCTTGACATGACAAATCAATTTACTGTTGCATTTGACATATTAGTTGTCTTTTTACCATTAAGTGTTCCCTCAAGAAATAATAGCAAGGAGTGAAGAGGTGTAGAGGTGCCCAATTCAGTTGCATGGTGTTGACTTTGAGTTTTATGGTACCTGGCTTTTGGTGGTTTTTGGTATGAGACAAAACTAAATTATAGTAAGTCATAGGGTGTTCATTATGAGCAAGTAACTTGTTTATGTGACACAGTAAACAGATGCTATCAAAAGCTGTAAGATTAATTATGCCCTGCACAAGCTTCAGAATGATTCACATAATTGGCCTCAGTTGCTATTCACTATACCATCTTTCATATTTTCAGCCTAAGAACCATGCTTACAACATTGACCAAGAAAACCATAATTTTCCTGTGATGTCACTGTTAATGAACCAGCACTCCAGAACAGATTTACAGGTTGTGTGGCAAGGATCATAATCATATAACATCAGGTACAAGGTCCTGTGGTCATACATGATCTTTGTGTAAGCTATACCTATCAATCTGGAAGAAAGTGCATGGAATGTATTTTATTAAGTGCAAGATGTCACTGTAGTAATCTACAGGCCATCCACAGAAACTAGAGCCAATAGTTAACTACCTCTGGAGATCAACAGCAAAAAATTCCTTAGGAAACTAAGAGTGGTAGTGCTGCATGGGAGCAGCTGAAGCCTATGAACCTTCTGAGGATGACAGTAGTGTAATAGAAGCTGAAACTTTTCCCGCTTACCTCACCACCACATAGAGAAGCAGATCAACTCCTAGAAAGAAGGACATTTCTCTTCATTAAAATTTAAAATGGTTCCTCAGTTGCTTTTATACTTCTACAGAGTGAAATTAGGACCTTGTTGGGAAAATCATGATTTGGACAGAAAATTATTTTCTAACTCTAGGTAATTGTAATGCTATGATAGCTCAATAAAAGTGTAACTCAAAGTGACACACTTCCTTGTTCTGCTAAAAAAAAAATTATTAGAAGCTCTCAGTCTGCTCTGTGATTTGTTAAGTGTTTCTTACATTGATAACAATAAATGGAACTAAGCAGAAAACTGGTGACACAAGTGAGTTAGTGCACTAAAACACCCTTTAAAGTTCCCCCATTAGCACTGGTATCTCTTGACAATCACAACAGCACATGGGCCAGCAAATGCATTCCAGGTATCACAGATATCTCAATAAATCACTCATGCTCATCAACTTATTCACAAAAAGATCATAAGGCAATTCAGATATGAAAGGACCTCAGGAACACTGTAGTCCAAGCCCCAGCTCAAGCAAGGTAAGCTTTCTGATCAGGTTGCTCAGCATGTTGGACCAATTCATCATGTTGGGCTAAATTTGAAAGTCTTTACTCAGTTCCTAGTCAAACTACTGACATAAAGGATTGAGAAATTGTCCAGTTTCTTACTTGCCATTTTTGTGGCGCATTTTTATTTCCATTTGTCTTTGGCTAAAAGCCTCTGGTTAAATTAAATAGTTCTACATACACACAAAAGGCCTGCAGAACAACCTCAAGTATAAACTCAAGAAGCACCAAATGACATTTAAAACCTGTGACTGGCTTTGTTCTGTTAAATATATGGCGGAAAACCACAGATTCAATATCATCATTTCCCTGGAACTAATGCCTCATCAAATCATAATTTCATCATTCAAAAGTATGAGAAGTACAGGCAGTGATGACCAATTATACACAAAGTAAAGGGACAGGAAAGCTGCTTTAGGAAGACTTGAATAGGTTCAGGGAATTCAGCATTAATTTTACTAAGATGAGGAAAGGAGGAAGGCTGTGAGGAAACCTTCTGAAAAGACCAGAAAATATTTTCTTCTGGCTGATGAAAATCCCCATTGCCTTTGGGAAGAGAAACAGTTTCTGAAATGAAGAGGCTTCATTGTTTGCTCTGGAGGGATTTCTTACCCCTTTTCTACTCTCTGAAGAATCTTTATATAGATACTTGGAGAAATTTCATCAAGGAACTGAGATCTTTAGGTGAGCATAAGGCTATATTGCATGAAATATTTTTTAAAATCAACTGTTTTATTTCAAAAGTTAAAGGCCTGATTTTGGTGCACAACATGAAGTATTGGCCTGATTCTAATAACATGAATTGGGCAGATGTTGGTGACCAAATATAATGACAATTCAGTTTTTTTTCTGGGATCACTGGTACACATAGTAACTTGGCTCTCTGAACTGATAATGGACACAACTTTTCTAAAAAATATATTTAGAGTCCTCAGATAAACAGAGAATCGTTCCAGACTGACAGTACCAGAAATAACAGCAACTTACTCACTATGCAGACTGAAAAAATTACCAATTCCTCCTCAAGGAAGGAAAGTAGGAAATAGGCCTATTTTGTTGGGTTATTTTCTGACTTTTGTAAAAATGGATTTGTAGGTTGTTACAAGTGAAATGGTTTCACACATTCTTTTTTGCTTCAGAGCCCCTTTCAGAAGAGTGGTACTCTCTCTGCTCGTAGAGCAACACTGGAGTCCCTCACAAGACCCAGTGTTTGCAGTCAGACAGGTGTTATCTCCACAATCAAGTGTGTATATTAGATAACTCGATATCTTACAGCCAGTCCCTGAAAAAACCTCCCTTCTATTGCACACTCCAAACCTCCAAGAGGGCTTGGGGAGAAAGGTGGTCATATTGTACACCAGGTTACAGCACTGCTCTGCTGTACTGCTTCTCAAGGTTCACTTCAGGGGCAGTTTTGCTTTTTCAATAACTAGGCTAAGGCACAGGCCCTAGCAAAGCAGGAAATACAGTTGGGTTTTTTCTTACCATCCGAGTTATTGTTTATTTTTCTGGATACTACTTACTTTTAGACAAGATCTGTGAGGGAAGGAAAATTATTCATTTCTTGTTAAAAATGAACTCCAAAATGTTCAAATGCCAATATTATTTCTTTGCTTGTGCTTATTTTCATGTTCCATTTTCCCTTTCCATTGCAGTTGAAGCAATGACATTAAACTCTTGCTCCATGGACTAGTTCTTAAAATAGGACTATCCTAAAATACAAAAAATGAGAAGTTTTTCTTTCCCTTGAGTGAACAGGAGAGGGATATTCTGGTGATTTACCCTCTCTCTCTGCTGAAGTATAAACCTTTACATTCTGCATAGAACCAAAGAGAAGTGCCAGTCTTTAGCTTAGTGTTAGCAGGAAACAGAATTATTATCTTTAAAATAACTATTCCTTTGAAAAATGAAGAGTGAAAGTTACAATGTTTTTTCTGCATGAGGAGATAATAGAACTCTTTGAAATTAGAATAGCAGTACTTTAGAAGTAAAAAATTGAAAATGTTTAATTCTTCTTGCAAAATTTCTACTTCTCTATAGCAATGTGCAAAGTAACAACAAAAAGCCAAGTAAACAAACTTACCAGAAGTAAGAGCTGCTTAAGGTCACAAACCCAACTAAAATCATGATCAATTTATGTCTTCAAAGAAAATACCCCACCTAGTACACTAAGCTACTTGTATATAACACCGGGGGATTTTACTGCATTACTCTAGAAGGAAATGAAATTCCTATACTCCCCGATTATGCACCTAGTCTCTGTTGGGTCTACATAATTTGAGTTTCATTACCCAATTTACATTCACTATCACTTCAAAATTCTATAATGGAAGACTGGTCTGACAGTATTTGTGCCTCCTTTTCCTCATCTTTGGTTCCATTAATTCATAATTCTGTGATTTGCACCCTTCATTTAGAGTGTTTCAGTCAGTTAGTTATCTGAGAACAGCAGCTTAAATGAAAGAAGAAAACTAATTAATTAACATAAAGACATACAAATCTTCAGAGACATCTGTTTACCAAAAAACCCTATAGTTTTTGTGAGCCTACTAAGGCAGGAGATTCTGCACCAGACAGCAACAGTTGTCATAGAACTTATTATTTTCTAAAATATATCATGCTAATCTCACCAGTTACAAGTACATCACTAGGTACTGCTTCAGATGTGAGTAACTAGCCAGACACAAGGTCATGTAAGTTATTTCAATTAGGAGAGGAATCTGGCAAGAGAAGCGCATATCCCTGACGTGGAGATGTTTATATATAAGGGAGCAGAAAATCTTGCCCCTTGTTGGAAGTGAAGTAGCACACAGTTAGAATGAAGTGAGAGTGCACAGAAAGGCAATGTTACACACAGAAGGACAAAGCAAATATGCACTCTGGCTTATTTCACACTAACTTTTTCGTGTACTCGTGGCCTCAGTGGCACCTTGAAACCAATGGTATCCTTCAAAAGTTAAAGTCAGGTACTTGAATTACATGCTGTAGTAACATGAATAAAAGGCTCATTTAGACTGCAGTGCCATGACTATAAGAGTGCAGTAAACAAAAGCTTTCATATCCTTGCTGTATAACAACAGACTTACAGTTTGAAAATTAGAAATTGGGAATTTTTCTTTCCTCCTTTAGAAATATTGAAAGGGAATGACAAAACTGAGTTTTTAATGCAAAGCCTTTGATTTCATCCCACTCCTTGAGAGTTTTATGTTTCTCAAAAAAGGCCTCAGAGAATTGAAGAAAATTGTATTCTCATGAACTGTTTTGAATATGAGTTTTCTGTCATAGAGATTTGTCTGAGCTTAAAATACAAATTTCTGGCAATATTTATCAAAACACATTAAAAATTACAATTTAAAAATGAAAAAGGTTTTGTCTTTTGAGTGTTCCATTTCAGAGACTACTTGCATGGGATCACGGCTTCTCTGTCATGCATGATGCCACCAGCCATGCTGCTTCACTGACATGCTATGCATTCCAGTCTGATCCCATCACAGAAGACAAACTAGGAGTCTCAAACATCAATACAGAACACTGGACTTCCTAACTGGCAGTACGTAGTTGAAGCAAGGAAGAAATTAAAAAAAAAAAAAATTATTTTGTCGGCCTCTGTAGGGAAAAAAACCCCAAATTTACATAGCAGCCCTTTAAAGAAAATTTGCACCACTACCCACAGGTCCCTCTTTAGAGAAACTGTAGTATTGATTAAAAACCTCACACTAGTAAAAAATACTGCAACTCACCTATGCTGGAGTGTAATTTCAGAAAAAAATCTAACAGTGGAAACCCCAAACACCTATCAGCAGCATGGAATGTCTGACGGGCTGTTAGGTTTGACTGACTCTGGTAGGTTGCTGCTCTGAATATAGTTGCTATGGAAGGAATGTTTAGTGCTGTCTGTCTTCTAAAGGGGTCATGATTTCGAAACATCTCAAATAGCACTGATGGCTGAATGTCTGCAAATAGTACCACATTTAACATTTTCTAAGCACAGTGAATATTGTTGTTCATGATTTATTATTCAGAAATTACATTAAAATATTTTAATGAAAAGAATTAGGGAATCTGCTTAAATATTTATTAAAATAAACAATACACAACAAAGTTATTTTATAATGTAATAGGTAATAAGAAAGTAATGAAAGACACATTTAGAGCTTTAACAAATCGAATTTCAGTACGTGAAAGACATTTTGAATGAGACAGACTCTACTGTTCTCCAAAGCAATGACAATATTTTCACTTACTGTCTACCTGAACATCATTACACTGCACTGACTTCTTTTCCTCTCTCAAACAAACAAAAAAAAAAAGCCTCCAGAGTAGGAGTTTTCCATTTCAGTTGTCTTCAAGTTTTTTAACACAGTATTTGGCTCTAACAAAGATAAAACATAAGCAATGGTTCAAAATCTAAGCCAGTTGTGGCCTAAAAGTTTGTGAAAGCATGATCCAGTAGAGGACAACTAAAGAGAAAAGCATTCTGTCCCCATTATGATCTTCTCAACCAACTATTTATATACTTCAATCCTTTAATTAGCATCTTGCTAGTTCTCAAATTACAGGCTCCAAGAGAAGACTGGTATGGGACGGATGTTCCCCAAGGTTCAGGGATACCTTAATCCTGTGCAAAAATGTAGCACGACAGAGAGCCAGAGGTGGTGTAAAACACCATGGAAAGAGGATTGATGACTACATGATGCTGCTTTATGCTGGCTGGACATAGCTGTTTAGAATACAGTCTCCAAGCCAGTGCTAGGAGGCCAGATTGCATGCTTGCAAAGAGCATTTCAAGGTATGAAATTCTTTGCTGTCTGAATGACAAAAATGGAGTGCCACTCCCCATTTTTTTGAATGACAAGGCATGACTCATCCAAGAGATACTAATATCTGGCTGGCACCATGCAAAATTCAACTGAACTGAATATTTTATAATATCCCTCATGCCTTATACCAGTTAGTCCCCAAAATTATGGATGTTATTTTTGCTTGCAACCTTCTGTTAGTTACAAAAAGGAGTTTTGCTACACAGAGAGCCAGTCAAGATAGTTTTATGCTTCCTAGACAATAAACAATACCAGGTGCTTCAAAACTGTCAGTTTAATACCAAGGAAGACAAAGAATCAACTTTTTGCAAGGAATAAACTTTTAATTTCATAATTAGTACTAGAAAATAAGCCAAAAATGGTCACAGTCCTACTGTAGAGATTTCTCAGGCTGGAATATGAAGCATCATACACAAACAATTCGATCAGCATAGCCCTGGCAAGTGTTTCTGCTTCTCTTAAAATTCATCCCTTTGTGTCTTAATCTGCAGTAAAAAGGGCAGTCTGTCCTGCTGGCACACTTACTTTTCATGATTTTTAAAAAGAACTTTTTCACAGCTGACTTGATGTTTGTATTCCACATGCCAGCAATGTCTTCAGTAAGCGTGTGAGTAGAGTAACAATACATATACAATGCAGTATGTCACTTAGTAATATATCATGGTGTAAAAGAAGATTAATGACATCATCCAGGTAAGGGACAGGATTTGCCTAATATGAGAAATGCAATCATTTAAAAACACAGAAAGAAGAAGAGTGATGATGGAATCTGGGCAGGGGGCATGTAAAGGACAAGAAGCCCATTACAGATGTCCCTATTTAGGAATATGGGGCACTAATTTGGACTCCTAACTCTATGGGAGAAAAACAGTAGCAGAAAACGGGTGACTTGGCAGACACATGCTGCAGAAGATGACTGACGTCTTTCTATTCTTCATCAAACAAAATTTAGGATTTTTTTGTATTTTAGTGATCACATAATAAACAAATTAGAAGTAATATTGTAATAACTGACAGTTTGCCCCACAGTAAGGCTATGCTTACAATTGTTAGTTTATTTTTATTACCATATAGCCTAGAAGTGTTTGTTGCAGAGCAGGATTTTATTGTGATAAGGGTTTTACAAACCCAGATCAAAAAGATGACTCCTGATTGAATGTCCTTCAGTCTGAGGACCAAACAAAAGGCAATATAAGGGTACAGACTTACAGAGAATTATGACATGACAATGTTCATCAGCAGCATCACTGACATCAGTTCATTAGTGACCCAAAGGTCTACTTTTTGCAGGCTCCTTTGCAAAGGAAAGTTTTAAAGCAGACTTTTGAAGTCTTAAAGATAGCTTTTCAAATGTGAATGGGATTTCCTTTCTGTAGCATGGGACAAGGTGATATTATATTTAAAAAATATGTCGAGTAAAACCTGCAAGCTGAGAGCATTGGGGGACTTTTTCACAACACAGAACCAAAGAGGCAAACATCCAAACAGAGGAAAGTATCCAAGTAGCAGGGAAGTGGAATAGTTTAGATTAGCAAGGGAAAAAGAAAGAAGCAAAGAATGGTCTGGATATGGATGCAATCAGGAGTACAGGTTAGATCGGTTAGATCAGCACTGCCATCATTTCTACTGTTACTCTCCATGTTTATTGTTAAATAAATTGTGATTCGTGCTTCTCAACCACTATCAAACTAGAGCAAACTGCCTGTGCTTAAATTCAAATTGTTTATTGTTCAATGCCACTGAATCCATCAGCATGCATGCAAAAATGAACTATACCTGGCCAAACAGAGCAACTCAATGAGTGTCACATAAATTTAGAAAATGGAACACCACTGTGTCACCCAGCCTGGAACATAATTTCAAATATCAATGTACACTTGCAAATAAAACCCCTCCAAAACTGAAGTAAATAGTAATTTCTAGCTAAAAAGTTGCTGAGTTAAATGTTTTATTAAAAATAGGGGGCAGGGAAATAAACTAAACTAATGATAGAACTTGAAATAGATTTCCTAGCATCCTAAAAAGAGTTCCATACCCTCCACTTTACTATCACGGCCTTCAGGAGGGCCTTTTGCTTATGAAATTCAGTTACTGTTTACAGCAAGACACCAGGTGAAATGTAAAAGCATGATCAAAGCACAATAAAGTCCAATGAAATCAGTTTGTATACAGCTATTCAGTCTTCAACTGAAGAATTTTCTCTTTCCCTCTCTCATACACATACATTTTGCCTTCCACTGCTCCTAGAATAAGTACATTTTCCAGGGCTATTTGATTCACAACTTAGCCAGACTACACTAACTGATAGCACTTATTTTCTTGGAAAGCATGTTTTCTGGGCACTGACAAGCACATTTTTTCTGAGTGCGGGGCTCAGCATTGGGGGAAAAAAATCTAAATTTGCCACTTATTAAAATAAATGTCCTTGATGCTTTGTGCAGAAAAAAACTCTCGTTCCTTAACCCCCAAGTCCATTAACTTTAGGAGAGCATTTCTGCAGTTGCTAGTCTCCTATGATGCCCTTTTCACAGCAACATGATAAGCTCTCAATACACAGTGAGCTGTTCTTTGTAGCTTAATGTAGGATATATGGTAACTTCCTACCTCTGGGATTCCCAGGATTTGTATACTGTATGTTTTCCTTGTCTGTTTTTTTAAGAGTTCCACCTAGAATTTAAGAATTTATAAATTTATTATTTTTCCCAGGCTTAGACAATAGATAAGAATTGCACTTTAACTTTCCTTCACTGTTTTTTTGTTTGGTTTTTTTTTTTTTTTTTATTGTCAAGACAGTTCAAGTTACTTGTTGCTCCAGACTGTCTGTTAATTTGTTCATTCTTCCAGTGTTGGCATGCTTTACGTATCCATGGGCATAAATCATGGAGTGTTCCTGGTAAGAGGAAGCATCTTAATTTAATCCATAGAGCCTGAATTAAGGCAGGCAGCAGAGCCATGGCTTTACAGAAAACATAGCCACACTGCCTGCATGGCCTGACAACTTTAAAGACAACTTTTTAATTCTTGTCCTGGTCTGTTCTAGTATTAATGCAAACATCAATTTCTGAGAGAAGCTCTTTTCATTCTTACCTAACTAGGAACAGAAAGTGGATACTCCTAAAAGCTTTATAAAGAAATAATGCTATGGTTTTCACCAACAACAAACTAGAAATACCAGGTTCAATACTGAAGTGAGGCAGTCATTTCACATTATTTTTTCTTGAATGATTCCTCTTTACAGTTGGGCTGCCTGTCTTTGCAAACCTCTCGATTCCTTCATTTACCTTCTCCTTTAAACTCTTTCCTTTCTTCTCCTGAATATTTCTGTAAAATCTTGCCAATGCTTTTGAGTCATATATACCAATGATCTGGATTGCACTGTTATTTATTTTAATATTTCTTCATTAGTATAAACATTAAAAGCATATAAGCATATGGGAGACTAGTTAGTCTCCATGTCACATTCTCCTTTCTAGTCAAGATCCAGAATACATGATTGTATTCTGCTATTTGATATCAATTTGTCTGAAAGCACTTGTCTGCAGTTTCAACACTTCTCAAGTTAGGAAATATCTATCCATAATATAACCAGTTCACTCAAGGAAAGCCTTAGATTAATCTGTACAGACTGTTTTCCATATGTTCCTTAAATATGACAGTAGGATTGAATTCAAAATGGCAACACATTTCACACTAATGAAGTTTAAAAAAAGCTTATTCTAGTATATTTGGATTTGGTTGAACTGAAACTGATTGAGAAATTAGAAAAGTGTTGGTAAAAAAATGACCTCTGGGGAGGGTACTTCAGGGGAAAATCTGCATCAGAGTGCTTGCAGCACTGACCAGAAGTGAAGGACTGTTGGCAGTGAGGATGAATGAATGGATGATTGAATGAAACTTTCCTCTGCTCCATCAACAGCACTAGTTTGTATTGGGCATTGCTCCTTTTCCTTTCCTTTCCTCCCTCTTTCCTTGGTAATTCACGTAGGCAGAGCAGATGTGGCAATTTTTGAGCTCCTTCCTAGAGTTACTACTACAGGAGCTTTCACTGTGCTGTGGAAGCCAGGACAGGCCTGGGTATAATTCTGGTTCTTTGTTGATATCTTATTATTCTTGCATTACATCTCCCAGTTTACTTGGAAATTTACATAACTCTGAAGAGGATGATTGTCTTGCATATATGAGTAGGGAATAGGATACCCTTGGGTAAATCTGGCAAAGAAATGCATTAATGTTTGTAAAAAAGCATTATAGTTGTGAGATACCTGATTATATGATAGAGTTGTTCTCTGCTAACAAGCAAGTAGGCACTGTGTAAAACAGCTACAAGGCAATAAAGTGCCAGACTCCCACATAAGAAGTCAGGCTGTGCTCCATTGACACATCAAGACCCTGTTCTGATAAACATGGCTGTGTGTAGCAGAAATACAGTGGCCCACCCTTAGCTAGTGCCAGATGACTTAAAAGAGTATCTGCCCCAGAGACAGTTCTTTTTTCAGAACAAGAACCTTTAAGGCACAGGAATAATTAGTGTCTACTGTCCAAAAGGTCTGGCCCATGACTACAGCTGGGCTTCCCTGGTTTCATGTGGGCAAACAAGGAACTAGGTCAGAAGAGAGGGGCAGAGCCTTCTTTAGATTTACTGTTAAAGCAAGGAGGTCCAGCCTTTCCCCTGCAAGCAACTGGGACCACCTCTGACTAATCACTGACTCTGGATTGCTCACAACTCCAGAAAAGATCACACAAAGGTATTAGAAAAAGGGAAACAGGACAAGACACAAAACCCAGGTTCATGAGGCTACACAATACCTGGCAATTTTGAGGACACCAACATAGCTGTGCCCTTGTGCATAGTACTGAGTGTGGACACCTTCATCAGCTCAAAGGAACAGCAATGAGTGAGAGTGGTAACTGTGAAATTACCTCTCCGATACCTTCCAATACTCCGTGTATGAGCTTTTAACATAGTTGTGATGCCACAGCCCCCACCTTGTCCTTTTAGCGTCTCGGTCCTAATGAGTTCTTATTGTATCTCAGTGCACAGAAGTATCCTACCCAGACATTGTATTGCTAAATTCTCTGGGCTTTCAGACAACCTGTGATGAAAGATAATTCAAGAAAGGAGAGTTATTTTAATGTTTGGAATCCCATATATTTAACAGCATTTCACTACATGTTATCGCTCATCTAACACTGAGTTCTGTGTGAACTCAACAAAAGAGGAAAATAGGCAGAAGAGAAAAAAGGAAGAAGCAGGGTTTCTACTGCTCGTGCACATAGTAGCAGGGGGCTTCAGTCAGGCTGAAAAGACAATGGCCTAAAGGAGAAGATGTGGCTGACTACCAAAGACTGTTGTATACACGACACAGGCTTTGTACTCTTATTTCAGATGACAAGTAGAGTGGATGCTCAAAAAGACTAGCAGTCCAGGAGAGGCAAAAAAGAGTGCATATTAGAAGATCAAACATTTGACAGCCACTGATATTACTGGGTCACACAGCCCAGCACACACAACCTAGCTGATGACTGGTGTCTACAGACATAGCTGGTTTCAGTCTCCTCAGAACACACTTGAGTAAATACAAACAAATGAAAGGGATATTTGATTCAAGTACCTAAGGTAACAAGCTTCTGCTCCACACAAAAGCAGAGCAGATTTGATATGTTGGGAATGAATCGTGACAGCTCTGACACTCAGATGGTGCCCCTCCAAGTGACGTCACCCGCTTGGCTGGTCCCCACTCTCCACAGTGTATATTAGTTTTCCTCCTTGTCTCAAGCTGTCACTTTAGGTTCATTTCACTGCAGTTGCCAAGCTATTGTAATGGGGAAAAGGAAAGAGAAACTATCAGAGTGAAGCTGCATGACAGTCTAAGTCCAGTAATCAAAGTAAATTAAAGGAATTTTTTTTAAATTATGTCATCCACTTTCCTTTTACGAAAGCATCCAAAAAACCAACCAACCAAACAAACAACAACAACAAAAAAAAAAAAAAAAAAACACAACCAAAAACTAAACAAACAAACCCCAAAAACCCCAAAAAACAAAAACCCACTTGTAACTTCCAAGCCATTTGACATAAGACTTAGCATTTTGACCCATGTGATAATACTTATTACTAATGAAAATCCATTTAGTCTGACAAGACCTACTCTGATTTGGGGTGAGAAAGGGAGGGGGGTGGTTTTAATCTAAAGAGAACAAATACTGTCCATGGGAGTGTGGAGACCCTTGCCAGCAGCAGTCCCCTTTTGCTTGCCTTCTCGCATTTTCTAAAGGCCCAGCGGTGTCCCTCTGTCCAGCCTAGGTCAAGACTGATCTGTGAAGTCTGCTGGGCCCACTAACACAAAACCTGGGCTGGCTTTAGCAGTAATTAGAGCAGCATCATCTGTCACAGTACAAATCACCCCAGCTAGTTCTGCAATGCAAGATGTTCCTCAGCTTTCAAAAGCAGACAGAGTACAACAGTGCTGTGGCCATGTGACAGACTCTCCCAAGAGCATGATCCAAGGACAGCACCCACCAGGAGCATTTGAATTGAGCCACACATAAGAATTTGTTAACTTTCAAGGTACAGATGCTTCTTGTGTTTCAACCAAACACTATAGAGAAGCATACACAGGGCAGGGAAGGTAGTCAATGAGAAGACACCAAAAATGTGGACCTTCAGCAATTTATGCAAAAGGGAGAGCAGACTGGCATTAACAAGAGATATAAATACAAAGACTTGCACAAACCCTGGCCAATAGCATCAGCATCAGTGCTCAATCAAGTTAGAAGGAGCATCTTATCACTCCCAATTTGTACATACGCTACTAACTACTTTCAGTACTTTTTTCCCACTACCTATTTTTTATCACCTTTAAGACTTGATAGAATTCTCTAATATTTTTTTCAGCAAATTTCATCTCCTTATGGGATATCTCCTGATATCTCAGCAGTAAGCAGCTATTCAACTAATAGTCCTGAACTAAGTCTGTTCTCAGCATCCTGCTCCTCATGAATTCATCTGCATATCCACACTGTTAGAGGGCACATTTCTGAGGAATAGGTGCAGCTCTCCTGCTGAACCTGAGGGCCCAGGTGATCAAAGAGATAATAATTATGCCCAGATTACCACTGTTTCATGTCTGACATATGAAAATATACCTGAAACAGAGTATAAAGCAAAAAAACACATGCCTGTTGCATCAATACCTAGCAAGTTGGCTACTTTTGAAGGAAACAGTTGACAAACTGAAAAAACATACCTATATCTTCCTATGAATATTAAAAGTAGCTTTTTCTGTTCAGGTTTCTGTTGCTGCTTAACCTGAATGGACTGAGTTCAATCAAAGAAAGCTGCAAAAGATTTATAAAGAACAGGGAAGGAAAAACTAAAGAATGGCCCAGATAAGGAGCATCCCTCAAAACACTGGTATGGCATGTATAGCTAGAAAGAGATACTTCCTGTGTTAAGCCTGAGAAGAGGAAGAGCAGAAAACACTGATCTGTTAAAAGATCCTGTCCTACAAACAGGAAAGTATTTTGGGGTGAAGTAGAAAAGAAAGTCCAGACTGAGAAAAAACTGTCGGCCTGGAAAATTCAGAAGTAGTCAGAACAGACTGTAAAAATAAGCAAGTTGTTCCTCCTGGCTCAGATGTGACCAACAAGGTGGTGCTGACTGAGCTGTGGATAGACAGGGAAACTTTGGAATGTGAATGTAGGTGTAGACCCCCTGCTTTTTACTTTGGTATGCTGATACATTGCTTGGGGGTCCTTTTAATGAGAGCTACTGTTCCAGGCTTCAAAAGATAAAGGAGGGCCCATGCCTGGGCCTGTAAAAGTAGTTACTGGTTGGTACTCATGGGATTACAACATAGGGCGTGACCTGAGAGCTGGTGGATTAAGGGATTCCAGTCCCAGAGAAGTAATGACCTGGAATGGACCAAAGGGGAGAGAGGAGAGAGACTCGATTTTGGTAGGTGTCAAGACACACAGCAGCATCTGCTCAAGAATACAGAAAGCCATAGATTGAAACATTCAAAACCATGTTTCTGGGGAAAAAAAGTACTACTGTTCTCAATTTTTTGTAAGGAAAAAAAGAAGAATAATTATTTTCAAGATATTCTGAGCACTGGGGATGGATGGATGTACTGTCTGTATCTCATTCACTGTTATTGACTTTAATTGGTATAGAAGTCTCTACATAGTCCAAATAACTATTATATTGGAGACGATAAAATAACATGATAAGGAAATATTGGAAGTATAATTACAAGTATAAATCTAAAAATCTCTTTTCCTATAATGCAGCTAGAAGATTACTCAATTAGAAGTCGTGTCAGATTGCTTACCATTGATTGCAAATGGCTTGCCAATTTTGCTGACATGAAATGCTAAAGCAAGTGCCATTCACTAGTGGTGCAGTAGGCAAACTGGCCTCATGGCAGTCATGTGAACATGCTCTTGTACTTACACAGAGCCTAAATCTGGTCAAATCTGTAGAAAGCACAAAGCACAGATTCTCATATTTTTTTGACAGCACAAATTCTCAGGTTTTTTTTGATTTAATTAGTGTGCCTCCTTTTTTGATGGTATACACACAGGTGCTTGTGGCCAAAGCCTCATTTCAGCAAATGTAAGCCCAAGTAAAAAGATCTCAAAGTGAGTATAAATTGAAGAAATATGTTAATAGTTGACTGGATGATTAAAGGATGTCTATTGAGTCACCACCTGTATGCACATGGATCTGGACACAGACAGATACATTCTCATATATTAAGAAAAATACCAAGGAAAACTCAGTAAATGAATTAAGAAACCTATCATGCTGTACTAACAGATTTACAGACAATTTATGGTCAGAGAGTAGTTTACAACTGAACCAAGGGTTTTACGGCAAATCAATACAAAATAGTTTTATAAGCTGATTGAAAAATCCTCCCCATTTACAAACAAAAGTTAAACAAGTCATTTCACAAATACATGATAATCAGGAAGTAGTTTAGTCACACCTCAATAATCTGATCAACCCTGCACTCACAATGCAATGAACACCTGTACCATTTGTGACAAGCCCCTGAATGATCTTGTGTTCTGACACAGACTTACATGGGCTCATTACTGAAGGCAGCATCCCAGAAAGCACCAGGAGCGTGTCAAGAGCCCTGGAAGGTGCAGGTTCCCCAGCCCAGGACATGAGACATGCAGTAGTCAGCCATCCTGGCTAAAAAAGTGGAACAACAAAAAATACACATCATCCTGTGTATTCCATAGCCTCGTGACATGCAGGTTTTCCTCCAGACTTGGACTCAGGCCAGAAAGTTTTCAGCTGAAAGGTTACAGAGCTTGAGCATGAAAGTCTCATTTTTGTCAGACTCTGAGGACTGCCTGGCTGTTCTCTCCCTGCCTTTCTCATTCTCCTCTGTAGATCAAGTCCTGCTGGCTGGGTTTTCCTCCCCAACTATCTCCTCATTACAGAAGTTTTCCTAGAAAGCACCAGCTGCCCTCCAGGGAGGCACATCCTCTCTCCCTCCAGGAAATCCCCTGAGCCCTGTGGTAGCCAGGACAGGAGAGAGGAGGTGGCTTCCCCACTGCCTGCAGCACAGTCATTGTCTTCCAGAAGGGTCAAAATGTAATGACATATAGCAGACAAAAAGAATGTCAACCACTTTATATTTCCAAAAAAAAGTCATCTCCAAGGATTACAAGATGAATGGTTATTGCCCTGAAGCCAACAAAGGAGAAATTTAAGACCAAATCAGAATCAGAAGCGATTATATTGAAATTGAGGTATCGAGAATTGAAATATGAGATCTTCCTGACCAGAAGAGTAACCTGCTTTCCTGGCATAGGAACAAGAAGGATTTCAGAAAAACTTAATTTAAGAA
The DNA here is from genome assembly GCF_022539315.1 of Serinus canaria. Lineage (NCBI taxonomy): Eukaryota > Metazoa > Chordata > Aves > Passeriformes > Fringillidae > Serinus > Serinus canaria. The sequence goes on from NC_066321.1 coordinate 17,378,017, forward strand.
AAGAAGATTCTTGCATTGTTTTAAAAGCATGTCTTTGCTTAACTTGTGTCTACTGTATACAATAGTACCTACCTTCTTCTTTATATTATTTACATTCTTATCTACATGGTTACATATTCATTCTTTACTCTGTAGCTTATTCTGTATATATAAGATTTTCAATTACAAGCAGGCATTGTACCACTACGAAGGCAAATATCCTCATTTTCTTATATTAGCATATTTATCTAGATTTATTTGGGAAAGTAACCTGAATCAATATACTTGGGATTTTAAAGGATAAATAGGGTGATGGTTAGAATACTTTTTCTGAAACTTAACTGGATGAAGTATTTATTGCTATATATACTTAGGAAAGGTAAATCTCCTGGGAAGAAGAGCATTTTTTATGATGAGAATATCCATATTTGGGAATTGTACAAAACCCCATGGAAGGGAGAATGCAAATTAGAGCCCACCTGTATGTCTGGCTCTCACACAGGCAATATTGAGCAAAGGTTTTTCAGTATTTGCTTTACATATCTACAGCCAAACACACCAATCCACTTGCAGACATGGGCACAAATCCACTGAGGTAAATTATTGTGGATCTCCTTATACACCAGTGAATTTGGCCCTTACATATACAGTTTTATTTCTCCTCTAAGCTAAAAATGCCTTCATATTTCAAGACTACCCTTTATTTGAGATTACATCCCTTAGGACCAACACACAGAACAGCAGTGAACAGGCTGGAGGGCTTTAGTGAACAGAGAACTCACAAAATGTGATCACAATGTGCTTTACAGCATGAGGAAATCCCAAGGGATCCCCCACATACAATTCCTAAATACTGAGAATGTTTAAGCTGTCTGTCTAATCTATGGAAATGTAAGTTTTGAGCACTGATAAATTTGGACTGTCAAGAATAAAATCACTTTAAAATGCCAGTGATTTTTCTCAGAGAAAAAAATTATGAAAATATCCTTTTCTAAATTTCATACACAATAATTACTATGTCTCTTGCTCCCTACACACTCAAATTGCTTGAAATAAGTTGTCAAAGTAAATTGCCTATTCTTTCAATATTGGTAAATCATTCTTCTTTTGTGGGATCTTAGCTTGATAATTTAAGATATGATAATTTTCATTTACTTAGGGTCTTTCAGAATTTTGGAACAAACTACTAAGCCATTTCTTCTAAAAACCTATTAGGTAATTATTATCATAAGGAGAATTAGTCTGGTTGAATTTGAGAGTAAAGAATTGATGATTATGAGATGAAGGTCATGAGAAAAGAAACTATGAAGTAAGATTACTGGGATGTGAAAAATCTCTAAGTCATAATAGACACGGCCCATAGGCAAAGCTGGTTGTTTTCTTTCTTCTCTGTAAATCAGTATTAGTTTATGTGAAATCACTGTCATTACATTAGCAGAAAGAAATCAGAATTATGCTAATGGAATAGTGCTACTGAGAGGACAAGGTCCCCTTCTATTGGCCGATCACAAGCTGCTTATTCTTCTTGGCTCAGGTGTTGGTGGATTGGCAGGGTTCTCAGCAGCCACCTTCAGAACACGAGCCCCTGAACACAGGACCTCTGTGTGGAGGGGGCTCTGTCCTCTGACCCATACCTCATTTACCACCAAACTTGCACATCTGACTAGACTAATTTTCCTTAGATAACAAAAAAAGAGAAAGAGGTACTGGGAAGAAAAAGACAGCTCAGTGTCAGGAAAAACTACCTTAGCAATATAAATAATAAAAAAGACCCTTTGCATCTATGAAGGAAATTTAGTTATTTTTAAAAACACAAAGCTCTTGACAATGCAGCTGCTCCCCATATACATATTGGGCCTAGCTTAATGAGTGCTTTCTTTGAGAAACAGCTCCATTTCAGGCCTGTTGGAAGAAAATCAATGTGTTGCTTGTGCAATGTGTAAGAGAGATCACCTTTGTACTAGGCAAGACCTTTGAAGCAGACAGAATTACTTCAGTAGAGATTATTTGATATGTTCAGAGTATCCCAACAAAGATTTGACTCTGAGATTAGCTCAGCTGGTGAGAGCCTGGTCCAAGAACACTGAGGTTTGTGAGTTCATACCCTGCATGGGTCATTTGCTTACAAGTTGGACTTGGTGATCCTTTTTGGTCCCTTCCGGCTTGGAATATTCTGTAATTTGGCTCAATGCCCCACTCAACCTATGGTCCAAACAGCTCTTCGGTTTGCTCCAGCGCACCATGGCACCCCAGGGAGCCCCTAAGACACAGCCACCCTGCAGTGTACAGACACATATATATATACACATACATACATACACACATACACATGTATATACACACACACACATGCTGGGTCCCATGTATGGATGGACAAGAATACTTCTTACAATTGCTTGGCACTGCAGCTGCACACCAACAGGTCGGAAATGTTCATATTGTGATGCCAGTGACTGATTTGTCAGGCACAGTTTTATCCTGCCAGCAGCTTTGGCTAAACTTTTTACTAAAATGTACTAGCACAGTACTTGTATGAATTTGGTAGTAAAGATTACTAGATTAACTGCAGAAGTTCAGAAACAACAAAATGTTTTCTTAAATAAAAAAAAAATAAATGCAGGGAGAGGTGGCATGGCAACAGGAGAGGTGGCTAGAAATACTGAGGGTTTAAAAATGCAATATTTCACTGCAGAAGGAGAAACCAAGTACCTGCTTCACTACTCATGTTCTTGTAGAAAAAAAAAAAAAATAAATTTTTTACTTTGGCAAAATTATTTTAGCCTTATGACTAAAACATAGGCCTCTAAATGTAGGCACAGGAAAGCATACACATAGTATATACAGGCAGGTATTATGGCCTTTGTTAGCTTTTTGAGTGATCAGAGGCCTGATCTTTGATTGTAAAAGGAGGACAGCATCTGTTTAAATCACCTGTTAGATATTAGATCAAAAAGAAATAAGCCCCCCACTCTGGCTCATTCTCTGGTGTTAAGGTTAAAAAGGTAAACAGTTATTTTTCTTGGTGAAACCAAAGCAATCACAAAGCAAAAATTACTACAAAGCTGGGGAAAAAAGTAGAAATATGTTTTTGTTACATGGCCTTGCTATTTGTTTTTCTTATCATAACAGCAGTTGTAAATCCAAAAGAGAATCTAGAGACTGCTTTCTGAAGAAGCATGGGAGAAAATGGGTGCAGGTCTAAGTCTCTGGCTGCTTTATCCTCTGAGCGAGGACATTGTGAAGATTTTCTTAACACAGAAACCAGGTCAGGTGTAACTGGTGGTTAAAATAGTAATTCCACATAACTTTGCTGAAATTAGGCATAAACAGTGGAATTGTAGAAGTGAATGGAAAGCAACGAAAAAAAACAACCTCTGCTGCGACCTTGCAGCAAAATGTACCTCGCTGAAGCACTGGCTGGAGGAGCTGCTCCATGAATGGTTTCATTCAGGGCAGAGAGGAGCTGCACCAGAGGCAGCACCAGAGGCAGCACCAGAGGCAGCGCCGTCGCTCCCCTCGCCTCCCCAGCTCTGCGGCAGCCCCGCACTGCCCCGCGCCGAGGGGACCCCGCGGGAGCCAGGGGACGGCTGTCCCCCGGTGCCCGGAGCCCCACGGCGGGGCCGGGCTGTCCCCCCGGTGCCCGGGCTGTCCCCCCGGTGCCCGGAGCCCCACGGCGGGGCCGGGCTGTCCCCCCGGTGCCCGGAGCCCCGCGGCGGGGCCGGGCTGTACCCCGGTGCCCGGAGCCCCTCGGGCCGCGGCTCCCCCGGGCGAGGCGCGGGGCGCGGGCCTGGCCTCCCCCGCGAAGCGCGTGACAAACACAATTAAATGCCCTGTCAGGTCCCTCTGCCTTGCCGGGAATAACCACAGTGATTACAGAGAAACATTTCAGCATTCCCCTTTATTCTCTCGTTTGATCTTAGTAGGAATGACTCTGATAAAACTGACGTACTGTACCATTTTTGATAAAATACACACTGCCTGTGGAATAATGCTGTCCTGGCTGAGGCTCACTCATAAAAGCCCTTTTCCTTTTGTATTTTCTAGCTTTTCAAAACTTTTTTTTTTTTTATTTGTCAGTTCAATTGTGTTATAAGCTTACCCAGATGCCTCTATACTTGAAATAGAAAAAAAAAATTACTTTGTTAAGATGTTAGGCAGCGCTGAATGTAGTTATCATTATTTGTGGCCTTTATATCTACATTACAATTTTGTCACAAGCTCAATGTAATATCTAGAAATCCCCTTAAAATAAAAACTAGCGAGTGTGTTATGAAATTACAGCCAGGACAGATGGCCAGATCCTGTCATTGGAAATAAAAGTAATGTTATAAGTGTATAACTCCATTGGGGAAATTGAGTACCATAATAAAGTAGACTTCCACTTTCTGCAATGAAATTCAATGACTGTTGAGGAGTTTAGGGTTTAGAAAATTGAAAAATGAAACCTTTGGTTTTCCGCTGCTGTTTGATGATGTGTAGCAAGTCCCTTTATGGACTGAGGCTAACATCCAAATAGTAACAAGCTTGCAGTGAATAGAGCCCACAGAGGATCAGCTACTAAATCTTGCAATAAAAGCTGTGTGATTTACAGTAAATTCCAGAGGGCTGACAGCACCACAGCTGAGGGCATAAACACTTCTTTCATGGCTGAAGCTTCAGTCAGCTCTGTCTGCTGTGAAGTACAATTGAGCAGTGAGGCATGCTGCTTACCAGCAATGACTTTGATAAATAACTAGGAAGTCCCACTGTTGGCTTAAAACTAGAAGTTGTTCAGTTGCAATTCTGCATTTGTCCTGCTTTAATGGGTATGGAAGTGGCTTTAGCTGTAATCTGTCAGTGATTGATTAGGCCTTCCTGGATCCCTTTCCCCGCACCGCTCCCAGCTCCCTGCTCTCCACAGTTAAAACAAAATTGGTACATATCTGACTGCCCTCTTATGAGGAAAATAAACACTCTTAATTCTGCTCAAGTGAGTGTAAGTTAAATGCTTGCAACTAATAAATTATGGACAGACAGCTCATGTTTACAGCGGGGTACCTAAAGGTGCAGGTGCTCGTGCAACTTCTGCTCGCCACTCGGTTATGCTGGGGTGTAAAAGCCTAATGGGTGTAATTAATGTTTTTCATGCATAGGTACAAGAGCCTGGGCTGGAGCAGAGCCTTGGATTCCTACAGAGCTCCAAGGCCGAATGCAGGATCATTCATTAACACGCTGTGTAAATTGGACATAATGTTAAACATGTGCACAAATGCCACAAAGCTACTCAGAAAAGGAGTGTAGCAATAGTACAAGAAGTTTCAATAAGGTTTGATATAACTTGTTCAGGTAAAATACAATAAATAAATTATCTGCTCTGATTTGGCACGAGTATTTTCCTTGTAGTTTCAGTCGGAAAGGGAAAAATAAACACAACCAGAGTATTACTACATCTAGGAAAACCTATCTTTAAAAAAATCCAGGATAAGAAAGTCTCTTTACCTGATATCAATATTTTGCACACAAAAATTCAAACTGTACCATCTGGCTTATGTAAAAACTTCAGTAAAGAGTGGACATGATGTTCCATGCATATACATAAAACATTGTTGTGAGATTGTGTAAACACACACTTGCCAAGCAGCAGAGTAGTTCTTGTGTTCTCTGTGCTGTTTTCCTGTAATCTTGTAACTGAGTTACTGTAAGTAAACCAGGGAATATAATTTGACACAGAGCTGGTCTATAATACTTAAGAAATCTGAAGGTAAACACTGGGTGTACATAGCCTTAGGATACAGCAAACTTGAGTCTGAGGTCCTGATTCTGCCTCAACTGCTTCTATAATTACTTGAAACAAGGGAAAAGGATTGTATGGATTCATCCTACCTCTGAAGCAGAATATTTTGCTTTTAATTGAAAGAATGTATTGAATCCTTGTTCTTAAATTACTTCAGGCTTTATTGCCATCAGAATTATAGATAATTTATTTATTTGGGACTTTTATAAATCTATTTGTATATGGCATGCTATTTTCCAATGGTGTGGTATGGGGAGGACCCTCTGTTTTTGAAAAAGATGCATCAGTGCTCATGCAAAGTGAACAAAGGCATTTTCCTGGTTTACAATTTGTTCAATACAGAAAAGAGCAGAGACTGGGCAGAGAGTGGGTCCATTCTCTAATTTTGGGGTGATACTTAGCTGAATTCACTCTTAGAGTATACTGAGTATATTTCTTGAGCTTTTATTGTCGGAACCACAAAACTATCAAATAAAATAATGCCACAGAAAGAAAATATCTCCTAGCAGCATGGTATGACTTGATTTTAACAAGGTCATTTTCAATGCCTTTTTAGAAAGCGATTAAGTATGATTTTTCATTTCTGAAACCGTCTACTTCTCATTGCCTGACCTACATGCATTGAATTGTTTCAAAAGCATTATAAGGGCAATTATTGTTGCCTTGAACTTTTCTTGCCATGTCAGAGTAACTAGAAATAAGACATGGGAGAAGGTAGTGTTTGATTAGCTTGAACATTTGTGAAAAGGGATTTTTACTCCCCCAAGGATTTGGGAGGAAGCCTACCTATAAGTATACAATCGAGGAGAGATTTGCATACCTGAGAAACAGCAGTTCAAGAGGAGAATGTGAGGTCAATCAGGAATAACTAGTTAAGAAATTCAATTGATGGCTATTTTTCCCATGCTATTTTATACTTGTGATTTAATACCAGTTGATCTGAACTACCATTAGTAGCTGCTGAGAGAATCAAAAGCTTAGGTCAAATTCACATATTAGGCTGTGAAGCACAGTTATACTCCTGTAAGGTAAGTATTCTGCATTTCTTTAAAAGGGACAGAGGTCTTTTTTCCCATTTAGAATGTCAGTCCCATAATAATTGCTTATTATATCTATCAAAGTTCTAGGAACTCTTATAGCATGTTTTTAAGCTATATTGCAAGAGCTTTAAAAGCTAATAAACTTACAGCAAAGGTGTGAGGATTTTGAGTTCTAATAAATTCTTGTAAAATCATTTTATGATTCTGTCCAGAGGAAGAGGCAATGCAGAGAGGATATGGATCTCTGAAGCTCTGCCCACTGATTCAGCAAGAACTCACTGGTTTGCAGAATCCAATTTTTCCGTGGTTGCAGATTCTAGGCTGGACACAGAAAGCTTATTTACATGAAACTGCTCACTCCTTCCTTTATGTGCACTGTCACCTCTGTGTCTCTCATCCCAGTTCTGCAAAGCCAATTCTACAAACTTGTTCTGCCAATAATCATGCATATTCAGTTGTTACTGATTAATGCTAAGCCTTGAATTTTATTTAAAACCAAGTGCTATTCACAATTTTTTCATGTCTCTTCTAAGAATGAAAGCTATATATGTGAAGCACTTCTTACTGTTTAGTAACTGAATTATATTTTAAATCACATCATTCAGAAGAGTAAAGTATAATAGTGTAGAAAACATCATTTAATAGTGACACGTTTCATTTGGACAGCCACTTAATTGAGATATCTTCCAGGGAAACTGTTTAGTCTACCAACTGTAAATGGCAATGACTACTGCTTAATCAGAACCATTTTAGCATAAATTTCACTTAATAGGGAAACATTTGCCTGGTGACAAATACTTGAATAGTGTTTAACCAAGTGTTAAATAGTTATACAATTCTAGACTCTCCTTTATAATTTTAATAGTGAAGTGCCAGAAAAAGATTAGAGGGAAAAATACAATCTGAAATGCTGTAAATACCCTGGCTTTTTCTTTGGTTTCATTTTTTTGTTCTTGATGAGCACAGTATTTTGTCCTTGTAGAACTTTATCAACTAATAATAGGTTTAAAAATATCATTAATTATAATAAAGTTATAAAATGATAACATGTATATGCCCTCCCAAAAGGCATCTGAGTGTCCAGCACAATCACCCTTCTCAACAGCAGGCAAAACTCAGTCCTAACACCAACAGCCAGAGATCTCTTGGTTATCCCAGGAATTGAACTGACATATGGGAAGATCCTACTCAGAACAGCTCACCTGCATATATTCAATAATCTTACCTAAAATAGCCATGTCTTTACAGAGAAAAAAAAAAAAGCATAAAAAAAAAAGCAGCAAAATGTAAACAACCATTTCAAGATCCCATCAGAAGGACCTTACATATTTACTCAGGAATATATAATGGGTAGAGGTGTTTCATACTAGCATACACTTACCAAAGGAACCTTACTCCCACCAGCCAGTCTGTCATGTCTTAGTATATAAAGATGGCAAGAAGTGTCTTCTGCTGTCATTTACTGTTTCAGGAGATATGCCATCAGGCAGTCCCTCAGGAGTATTGCTGCTATTAATAATTATAGCTTAAGGATCTAATCCTATAAAGAACTAAGCACCTCAGTGAGAAGTCAAGAGGCACAAAGAACTATTGAAAAGCTGAGCACCATCACGGATCAGGCCCTTCCGTACTTGTAGTAAGCACTTGAATCACTCTCATGGTACAATAAGCAGTCAGTGCAATGCAGTAAATCATAGAACATGTAAAAGGTTTTCTTGAATAACTGGCTGCACTAATAACATCCCATTTAATTAGTAAAAAACCATATTGAAACTTGTCACAGAAAACATGGCAGGGTAATCTCCACAATATACAACAGCTGATGAGTTAACTGGGTATTATGAATATGGGTGACTACAACCCACATATAGAGGTATCCATTCCGATAGGCTGTATGACAAGTAGCCTATTGTTTCATTAATTTCTACTTTTAAAAGTTAATTTCTTCACTTTTTAGTATTAGTCATGTATTATGAAAATTAACATAAAGGTGATGATAATGCATGATCTTTATATGCCATCTTATTAAAATGAAGCTATTTTTAATACTTTTAAGAGGCCTATCAGAAAACACAATTTATATCCTCAAAGTATATTTTGTCAGTTTCAAGTATAATTTTTGCATTCATATTCTTTTATGAATTTTAATGGAGACACTTAAATTGTAATTATTCCTCTCAGCTCAAATGCAGGTAACAAATGGAATTCAATCAGTGTTTGCGCATAATGACCATCATTAAGAGAGAAATAATAATGACATTCTCTCTGCATTAAACTTGCAGACTCTTTACACAATGATCTGAATCCCATTATTGATCTCCATGGAGATATGCAATTGTCACCTATTCTGCATAATATCTGAATGTTAAATACATTTGTTTGGAACAAATATTTTAATGAATACAGTCAGTTCCACTTAATTAACTATCTGATAACTGAATATTTTTGCTTAATAATTGAACATGGAACATCAAAATTATCCTTTTTTTAAAATCAAATGCACTTGAGATTAGACACAGACATTCATTTGTCATTCAAATTTTTGTAAAATGTACATATAGTTTAAAATTTCCATTACTTTTCTTTAAAGAACACATATTAACATACTGGGAAAGTATTTAGCACTCACTTCTTTTCCTTCCTTGGCTTTTACCAAACCTAGTGAACACTTCAAACTGGAAGCATTTTCCTTCTAAAACAATCTCTTTCCATTCTGCAGAAAGATATCTCACAAATGGTTTTGCTAATAAAAGGTGGATTATGAAGGTCTGAACACATCACTAAGCTATTCTGATGTCTTGTGAGAAACAAACATTGAATTATTTGTTGCAGGAACTGGATGGCTACAAACATCTAGATTTTGTATGCATACATAGGAAATTAAGAGCTAAGAAAATGGATTTTATATCTTTCAGACCTACTAGGATTGAAAAAGATAACAATAGCCATTTTTTTGCTCTGGTCATCATTCTGAAATATAGGAGAAAAAAAAAAGATGCTTAAATGTAAAACAATGAACTGAAGTTTTAGAAGAACTCCTATCTTTTATTGACAAAAAAAAAATCTTACTTATTCTGAAGAGCTGGGGGGTTTAGCTGTAATAAAGATTGCTGAATCAACCTTGTCTGAATAAATCAGGCACCTGAAACTAAAGAGAATAGTGAGAGTAATCCCAATTGGCATTCAAAGAACCTACCTCTGGATGGAGCCACCTTGTTTAAAGCAATACTTTTGGTGGTACTGGTGATGGGAGAGGCTAGTAAAAGTTGCCTTGGAGGAAAGTATGAGAAATCCAAGAGTGGATAATTAAGAAATAAGTTGGCCATAGGGAAGGTTTCTTCCCATTGTCAATACCTGGCTAATGGTATGAACCATCAGGAGTCATCTACTTTATTTAAACACTGAAGCTATAGATCTTTTGATTATCTGTGTAAATGCCTGTTTCCTGTTTAGGATCCTGCTAAGGTCTTAGCCTCCATGATGTTGTTGTTTAATTCTAGCCAGTAACTGAGCCCCACACAGCCTCTTGCTCACTCCTCCCTGGTGGGACAAGGGAGAGAATCAGGAGGGTAAAAGTGAGAAAAGTTGTGTGCTGGGGGTAAAACGGTTCAATAGGTAAAGCAAAAGCCACACCCACCAGCAAAGCCAAGCAAGGCATTTATCCACTACTTCCCATGGGCAGCCAAATGTTCAATCAGTCCCAGGACATGAGGGCTCCACCACAAGGTGACTTGGGAAGACAACCATCGCATCTCCTCCTTCCCTGTTCTTCCCCAGCTTTATATCCTGAGCGTGTACTCATTGCACTGCATTCATTGCAGCCTTGGCAAAAGTCAGAGGGAATGAACAAGGGAACTGGAAGAGCTTAGTGAAAGCCTGTTTTTCTAGACTAACAGGATTCCTGCTTAGTGATGAAGTAAAGGGGTTTCCAGAAACCCAACAGGCTTTTTGGAAAACCAGTGTAACTGCTTTCAACATAAATTGAACTTATGAACATACTATCTTTTAATTTAAAGCTCAAATTAGATTTGTGTAAAAATCGGTCAATATACTTGCACATTTCATGCAGCTAAAATAAACACTGATGCAATGATGTTTCTAGTCCATGTTTAAGTCACCCACCCACTCAGCTTGTCTTTTAGAGACTAAATAGAAATCACCCATCAGTTTCTATTCACATCTTCTATCAATTCACATCTTCCACAAAGAAATATTAGACATACAGCAAAATTAGCAAAAAGAAAAGCAAAATCATTAAAATTAATTCTTTTTGGTTGGAAAAAATACATTAAAAAAAAAAACTAAAGCAAACTTTAAGTGTAATAGGAGAACCAGAAGCAGTATGCTTGTGTGCTTTATGCTTCCTCCCTCTATGTCTTTCAAAATGAACAATCAATTAGTGCAAGAGAAGTTTTTTAGTGAGGATTATATACAGGGTACTAGAAGATCAGACACAGAATAAAAGATTGTGAGACACTGAGAGAAGTGCAGGGTAAAAAGATTAAAGTAGACAAAGTCAGAAAGATAATTTGAAAATCATCACCAGAAAAACACAACATTTAGCAGAATATTGTAGCTTAATCCTATGCAAAATAGTGTTTGACCCACATTGTTGTATAGCTTTAGTAGCTGCACCATATACCAACATATTTGCTAAGGACTATTTAAGCAGGATCTGTGTATGCCATCTCCAGTCTGGGTGGTACTTGCAGTATTTGTGTATATCTATATTTGATCATTCCCTTTATATTATGCAGAATGCATGACATCCTATGGATGGATGCGGAATGTGTTTACTACACCACAGCTCGATCATTATCTTGGGTGAATGGCCAGAATGTGTCCCAGAACCTGCTCATTATTATGGGAGCTGCATACCAGTAATTGATCACTCTTCCAATACTGTACAGGAGCTCTTAGGGTGTATGGAGGGGGAATATATTCTGTATGTAGATTCTACATTTATTTTGTTTTGGACAGTGAAGTATACAGAGAGTGAATTATAAAATGCCCATGTCTTCACTATTGTTTGCTGGGAGAAGGAACTGTTGTTTTGAGAGATAAAAATAAAGCATCTGAGAAGACTGAGCTATGACATGGCAAAAGAGTAAATGCTTGGGAAAAAGAATGGTAATATTTCTCAAGGAATACTAGTAATGTAGAAAATATTAAAACATATTGATACACAAGTTTTTTTAAAATGCATAAGCAGAACAGAAAATAATGTTACTGCTATGGCTAGAGGCACACAGGCAAAATTCAAAAACAAAAATCAGGTGGATGCCAAGGTGGTTGGGTCTTAATATCTTGGCTACACATTTTACATCAGAGGCATGAAGCAAGTCTATTACCTATGCCACTTAGACAGCATGTTCTAATTCCTAAACTCTGCTCAGAATCTCTCATCTTCTCTTGGTAAGCCAAGGGGTGAATAGCCATCCCAGTGCTGCTGACAGAGATAATGCTGCTGTATCTTGCCAATCATTTTCACTAGATTAGGTCCTACCATTAATATAGAAGTAATTTGTTTACTTTACTTGTTCAGTTTGTTGTTCTTCAGGTGATTTATCTCTGTTACTCAGTTGGCTATTTTTCAGTTTGTGCATTTATTTGTTTTCAATGTGCAATGCCAGGACTGGCTAGGATGCCATCTTCACAGCATTATTTTTTAATGGGTGGTAATCCCAGTATCAGTAATATGGCAAAATATTTATAGGCAGAGCAAAGTAAGAAACTAAAGTGTAGGGTGATATTCTGTTTGCAGTATTACACCAAATCAAGGCAGCAAGCAATGGCCAAGAACTTGTCAACCCTTCACTGGCTCTTCATTTGTCATAGCTGGTATAAGAGAACATAACAAACAAGTCATTTCTTGCCAGGTTAATTTTTTCCAAGGACAGAACTCCTTCATTAGACCTGTAAATGTATTGGCCCAAGAAAAGGCCTTATAATAGTTCAATATTGCATTGCCTCGGGGAAGTATTGCTGAAAACAGCTAAAAAGAAAATTCATTCCACAGTCATCACTTTTCAAATCCACTTTTTTCTATAGCCAAAATACAGCTGATTAGGAGATTCCCTTTTGGACGAACCAGGAATCTCACACAAAGTAAAGTTAGGCAGGTGTTTTTAAAAAAGAGGGAAAGCAAGTATATCTTTTTTACTGAAACTGGCAACAATTTGCAAAACCAGAAGACAACTGTAATTTTTCGGAGTGGAAAGAAAAAAATAAGGCTGTGATTAAATGACACACTAAAGCTGTTATTAGAAATCCCAGAAGTGAATTTTAAACCAACTGTGAACACACTGTGAGCACAGGACTAGAAAGTGTAGCTCCCTTTTAGTCAGAAGAAAAGTGTAAATAATGTGTGAATTTTGGGCCATGTTCCAAGTAGTTCACAGAAAGAAAACTGAATCATTGAAGCAGGATATGGATTGTGGAATCAAGAATCCATGATCTGTGTAATGTTGCAGAAGAAACAGAGACATTGATAGTCCTATTTGTAAAATCATTTAATTCATTATTATTATTGCTTATGCATTTTAGCAGCCACACCTTAGGATGACCATTCCTTTACCGGGGTAGGGCACACAATGGCTGTGCACTAGATCTGCCAGAGGCTCACAGAATGTGCTGGGCATTTGCAGTTTTTATATTTCACTTGATATTTAGGCAGCTGTTTAAAATGCTTTCATGGCATTTCACTGGACTACATGGGTTCTTGGCATAGTTTATACTTTTTTAAGGCCTACCTAAATCATTATAGCTTATTTGAGGTATATAAAGTGTAGTTCAAACTATTTAACTTGACTCTATTCCCTAATATTCCTTCTTTGGCGTGTTCTCTGACAATGATGTCTAAGACAGTTTCACAGTTGTCTATCATAAAGTAACACATTCAACTTTAAGGAATTTTAACAGCACTCTCACAGAGGGGCAGAAGCAAAGGTAGGTATGGAGGTGATGTAAGAATTTGGAACCTTTCAGTAAACTAAATTACAGAAGTTTGCTAATGAGCTAGCAGGCTACATGTCCTCTTTCTCAATGTGCAGGCTAAATTTCCTCTTTCTCTCTCCAGAACAAGTTATCTCAGGGACTTGAAGTAGCTCCACAGCTAATGAAAAAGATGTGAAATGACAAGATCAGAAGAATAAGCAATTTCATTTTTGGTGTAGGAGTAGTCATTTTTAAAAGGAAACATTTTTTAAAGGAAACCATCCCTTTCACTGTTCATGGGGATTTTTTAAAATATACGTACATTTTAATATATGTAACACTTTCAGATAATCAAATCTAAAACTGAAGGATTTTTTATTTTTTCTGTAAGGTATGCCATGGAACTTATTAAACCCTCTTGGAAGTATATTTATATTTGAAATCAGAAAGTTTTCTTATCCTGTTAACTAAAAACCAGAGGACCGAGCAAACCCAAGGGTCAAAAGAAATCACAGAATCTGGTAATAAAGTTATAAGCTTTACACTCAAATAGCATTTAGAGACAGCTCTCCAAATTACACATGTCTTTTTACTCTAAATTAGGCAAAACAAAATCTGATTTTGGTAGTTCTGTGTTAAAAAAAGATCTATAATACTCCAAATATGAAAAAACTTACAAGCATAAACAGCTTCACTAAGATAATATTGCAGCCTTATAAACCTACTGTAAGTGACAGATCAACATTTTCAAGCAGGGACAAAGTGAATCCATTAGATGAAATACTGCCATCATTACCTATTTTTAGCAGTAATAATAAATACAGTCATTATGATGATGAATAACTAATGAAATGGCAAGCCCAGGAAACAGCATTGTAAAGCTTTCAAGAAATTAGAGTCAGATCCTGGAATTGTAGGTATTACCAGTCTATGTCCTATTTACCTTGTGACTTAGTAGGACTTTCCAAGTAGTGCAAATCCTGAAGCTCTCTGTGAAGAAAAAAAAAAATAAATAAGGCAAGTAGATAGAAAAAGAAAAATAATACAGAATACATCATACCACATTATAATCCAGCCTAAAGAATATAGGACACAGAAAACATATAATAATTCTTGCTAGGAGGAATTGCCACAGACACTTTTGTTTTCTTATAACACAGAACTAAAATAGCTTCCACAATTAGAAACACTTCAAATAATTCTTTAAGAGAGAGGAACCTTGTACTACCCCACCCTCTCCCTCCCCAGGACTTGCTAAATTCTATTTATATTACTAATCAGGCATTAGGTAGATATCATAAAATTTGATAAATGGAACATGCTTTGCACTGATTAAATTATCAACAAAATGGAATCAGTATGCTTTCATTTACTATGTCAGCACAGTGACTAAAAGCATTGAAGATATTATCTGATTCCTACCTAAAAAAAAAAACATTTTAACTGTTTCTAAATTCTGAGAAATTTTCAAAAGTCACTGTCTAGAAATGGACTGTTCTGGAGACACAGTGCAGATCTGGAAATTTTCTGAGATTCAACCTTCCATCTCTTTTGTTTCTTAGCTTTCTAATTTTCTTTAAATGCATGCCTGAATATTGGAAAGGTAGCAGAATGTTTGCCTCAATCACAGATACCAGATTTTTAAGAGAAGATTAAATAGAGAATCAAAACAAATTGTATAAGTGTTCAATTCAAAGTCTTAGCAATATGTCCATCTTCAATGTAGGATTTTGTAAATTACCTGTTTTCAAGAGATCTGATTCCAAATGTTTTTTTCATAGGAGACATCTCATTCTCCAATCAGGTTTAAAGTTAATTCCTGGTTCTAGTACCATTCTTTTTTTTTCTACTTTGAACAGCAAGCTTTAACGTTATTTATGAGTTGTGTCACATTAGGAGTGCATACAATAGCAATTCATTGGACAATGAAACGTTAAAGATGGTCTGATTGTTCTACTGAACATATAAGGGGAGTGATTTAATTTCAATATTTCTGAAAAAAATGCTATTATTAAAATTAGAAAACATTACATCCACCTCTAAATAGAACTAATTCAGAGAAACAAATGAACAGAACATTTAGAATTTTTAGATGTCAATTTTTTTTTTCATAATCTATGGGTGAATATATAATTGCTCCATTAATTTTTGTTTGCTGTCTCTATCCATCCCTGAACTGGAAATGCTTTGGGTAGAATATATCTCAATATGTTAACCTGAAGTAGGAATGAAAGCCATCTTGGACCTAATACCATTATCTAATACATTGTATACATTTAGCAAGTTTCACTGGTGTCACTGCCTTTTCCCAAACATTAATATTATCATTAATCAGAATGGCATTCCTCCAACCTAACTTGTTTTTAAACAATTCTTTTTCACAGGTACCTTCAAGCCTGAATCATGTAAACATCAGTTTTCTTAAATTTGCTTGTCTTTTGCACATAGGCAAATATAGGTGGGAAGGTGGGTAAAAGGTGGGTGAATCTGAATATCTCCCAAGAAGTGATATTTTCTTAGTTAAATGGAATACAGATGCCTTCATGTCACTCTAAAATCGAGGTCAAGCAGATTAAGAGTAATGTGATACCCTTTTGCTGGGAAGGTCTGTATTTCTGATCCAGACAAAATATTGAAGACATTTTGTGCTATGCAGCTGGTAGAAGGGCACTCAAAAAGCTTCACAGCCAGTGGTGGCAAGATCCCTTGCCTGTGGAAGATTTTGTAAAGATGTGTGGACTCTATAAGGAGTCTTTCAAGGTGGAAAATACCATATTTAGGGCTGTCCTAATTTTACTTAGAGAGTTTTTTGTCCACTTCTTGGACTTCTGAAGAGCTTTAAATGGAGACTTGGGAACAGCTAGCCTCAGAACAAACCAGTTCACTAGACTCCTTGCCAGGTGCTGCATTACACATTCAACATTTAGCACAGGATCTGATTTCAATTTCTAATATTTTAAAATTAGGTAGGGGTATGCTCCACAAGCAATGAAATGTTAATAGGACAATCATAGAAAAATGAATGTGTTTTAGCATATTTTATTTTTAATATCTTCCCAGCTATGAAAACATAAGCCATGAATTGATATCAAACAAAATAACAATGCATTTTTGTCAATATGTTGTGAGATAAGACAAATACATCTAGATGTTGCATTCAGTCTTGTCTGTACACAAGGGAAACATTATGTATTCCAAGGGAACATTGAATGAAACAATCTCAAATTGCTAAATAACTTTCAAAGAAACAGTTGTTTTGTTTCATCAAAGTGTGAATGGAGATAGCTTGAAGAATGTCACAAAGAGAAACAAGGGCTAATATAAGTCACAATAATGAAAGGACAGAATGGAGAATTCCTATCTGGATGATTAGTTAAGATTTGGAATTTTTCAGTATTTCTGTAATTGTTTTCTTATTCTTGAATGATAACTATCTGAGATATGAGATTATTATTTCCCTTTTTCCTTGCTACTTCATCTACACTGAATGCAAATCTCAAGCAGAAAACACCATAATGTCCACAGGGTTAAAATAAATTATTTATATTTCCCTTTTTTCTTTACATGGGTTATGTCTTCTCTGAGGTGGATTTCTCATGAAGATTCTAATTTGGGGCTGCAGAAGTTTTGTCCCAAGAATGAGCAATCTTTTATATACTAAACTCATATTGTATCAGATAGAATGAAATCAATTGAATGTGTAAATTCCTTAAATAATAGCAAATGAAGCAAATTGAATTTCAAAGGGAAAAAACGGTGAACCTGAAAAGTGGTGGTACGAAGGTCATCAGCAGAATTAACAAAAAAGTCTGGCAAAGTTACAGTTAGGCAGTCAGTAATACTCTATTGATCAGACTTTCTCAATCAATGATGCTGTGCCTAGATTATTGATGCAAAGGTATTAAACAAAATTTTATTTCAGCTAACTTGTTGGCTCAGATGTCAACTGAAAGTCATTTCCCCAGTCAATCAAAGGTATGATAAATCTGAGCAGAGTTAGTTCTTCAACACCTTCATGTATCTTCTACTTTCCAGAGATATAATGGGCTTTGAAATTTGGCAACATTTAAAAGAATATTTTAACTAGGAAAAGCAAAGACATAGCATTTACTAAAGTATGTATGTAAATGCTATAACCAAAGCACAGAGAACCAAAGCACAGGCTAAGTAGGGAATAGGAAGAAAGAGATACTTCACATGATGAGGGAAATTGGTAGGTTACATCAGATAATATCAAAATCCAAATCTGTATCTACAGGTGGCTTATAAAAAATACTATTTCCCCTTAATGTTGACTTATTCATGTCACAGAGTCCTCCACTCACATGACAGACTCTGCTTAAGACAGACTAAGAGCAAAGCAGGTGCTTACTGCAGAATGAAGGAAAGCTCCTGAGCACCCATCCACCCTGCAGTTGGTTTTGTTGTTGATGGTAAGCTTCCCAAAAGCTTGCATTTCAGTAGACATAGTATAGAGTCTGGAAGGGGAAGGAATATACAGTCTAGGACAATGCACAAGTTCATTGTAGTGCACACAAACATCAGTACAAAGTATTCTCACAAACTATGTTCATCACAGCAGTGCCAAAGTGACAATGCCTGTGAGATTTGGATTGCACTGAAGTTCCTTGTTTCCCGGTCTTGTGTTCAACACAATTATAAAAATGAACTTCAATAAAAATTAACAAATATGTATCTCTGGGAAATCCAGAGAAAGTGGTGCACTTCCAGCATAGTTGCTCTATTTGACTTATCTTTCAGTCAGAATCAACAAAACCATTAACTGTAGTAAACTAAAAAGAGCTGAAGAGTACTAAGAAAGTGTGTGTGTGTGTTTTCACAGGGTTTATTAGCTTATGAAATGTAATTGACTTTAATGACCTTAAACCAAATTCAATGTAATATAAGGATCAAAAGAACCCTTTTATCAAAGAGAATACAACAAAGTTTTATTTTATACTCTTTTTTTCTTTCATTATCAAAGTGAACAGATTTAGAGTCTATAAATTATATTGGACAGAATTCAGAAATATTAAATTGCAAACAAAAACTTTGCATCCTAAAAAATAAAATTTTCTTATAAACAAAAAAAAAGAAACTATAAAAGGCTTTAAGGAATTGGAAAAAATATAAAAAGGAAAGTATGAGAAAAAGACACTTGAGAAATCATTTGATAATATTTTCTGAAGTGTGATACATTTCTGTGAGTTCTCTGTGAATTCTATTTTGTGTGGCAAAATCCTAAGGAGCTTTCTAGGGGAAAAAAATATATTTGCATGACTTCAAACTAATAATGAGAACCTACTTTGATCCTGCTTTATTTGCAATACTATTCTTTCTTTGTCTTTTATCAACCTACACATAATTACAATGTGGCAGCAAAAATTTAGCTACAACCATTACAAAATTACATCAGCAAGCAAAACTGTGCCATAAATTAATTTATATTTCATTGAATTCTTTAGGGGTGAAATCCTCTATTTTTAATTAATTGCTTCTGTGTTGTCTATTTAAAAGTAAACAAAAGGAAAGACTGAAAGCTCTTCCATTTTCAGAACTACTGGGTCAAGAGAAAATCAAAATGAGTATCAGGTCTGTAACCATAACTTGAATGGTTATGGCACAGAATTGAAGTAGAATACAGATGTGTGTACACAGATTGTGTCTGCTTCAGAGAGTTGAAGTAGACTTTTTCCTATCTGGGTATCTGATCATACCAACCTTGTTTATGAATCCATCCCCTAACTCCTACTTCATTCCATGCTGTTATCAATCACAAGGTTTTTCCTTCCTCCTGTAGAGATACAGGCTTCCTCTGATCAGCCCATGATACAAGTCTGCCTTTCTCAGAACTTCCTCATGATCCCCAGTTCCAGGTCTTCCTTTATAGGCCTTCACCTGGAGGAATTCCTAGAAACACCTCCAACCAGCTCAGCAGCTGGGATGTGGTACTCATAACACCATTAACAGTTTACCCATTTTTACTCAATGTCTTTGTTTTGACTCTTGACTTAGAAGCAAACACAATTACTCTTTGATCTTTTTTTTTTTTTTGTACCTTCTCTGGTTTGTACAGCACCTGCCATAATGAATGATAGGCATGTAATCAAAAATCAGGAAAAATTATAATACAAATAATAAATGTATAGAGACTGTTCCACTGAGAGCTGCCTTGTTTTGCCTTCATGCATGAGGTAGCCAAGTAGATTCAGTGTTACTAAATTGATCTCACTTTGGATGATACCTGAGTAGTTACTATTGCCTGACTTTGAGTCCAAAGAAAACCCAACCTGATAGTTAGAAGCAGTAAATTGTCCAATAAAGACCTTATCAAGACTGTACATTACAATGCTAAAGATCCAATTAGTATTTTTATATTTCTCAGTTACCTCCCAGGTAGTATGATCATCTTATTTTTCAAAACTAAATATGGTTCTTACTCCCTATGGTTCTTATTCTCTACCTTCTACTGTGCTTCTACAGCTACAAAATTTTAGAGATCATTGTGGCAACTGAATACCCAAACTTTTTTGTCTTATCTCTTAAAATTATGGTTTTAAATCTGTTCTTGCAGTCATCCAATTGGTTTCTTCTTCTTCTACTACTATAAACACTAAAATTTTTTATCATAAACACCATTTTGCTCTTTCTCATTTGGATTACTGGATCCTTTCTTCATTCCCACCACTAGTTTTGCAGTAAATATTCTCCCTCTGGTCTTTTGTTGGATCATTGAAAGTTACATTGGCTAGACATGAATAATCACAGAATCCTCACCCAAAGACTTTTTTCATGTTTTGTGTCTTAACCTTCAAGAGTCTGACAAATGCCTCACAGGACAAAAGGGGCCTTGTTTTTTCTCGGTTTAATTTTTTTTTCTTCCTTAAATAAGAGTTTGAAGACCAATTCTTTGCTGATCAAAACATATGTAAGTACTCTTTTGTATACTTAAACAGTATTTAAGCAGTGACAGCTTCTCTGCTACTGCTACTAGCAGCTTTCTTCAGTGGTAATTACATTGTTGCTATGTTTTTTCACCTTTACACAGTTATAAATTTGAAGTAACTTCAGTGAAGCATAGAATGAGGACTGGGGAGGGAATCCATGTAGTGTATCTGTTTGTGATTAACCATCATGTTTCCATATGTTGTAGTCCTGCTTGAAAATTCAAGTGGTCTAGGGAAATCTGATCAGCACTGTAATTATGGCCTGCTTGAATCAAGTCAGTCAAATAATGTCAAAAACAATTATTTTCTTTTCCAAAGGGCACAACAAGTTTGGGAATACACAAGAGAAAATTCAGATCTCAATATGTTAACAGTTTATCAACCAGTCTTGGGGTATTCATTCTTTGAAAATTTATTGATGTATTTTCATTAGTGTCATTGTTGTCCTTTTTTTAATGTAGGGCCTACACTATTACGATATGATGCTTTGGTATAGATCACCTTTCTAAATTGGTCCACTGTCTGAAAGAAAAGTTAAGAACAAGGAGAAATGGGTTGTGTTGGATGGGATTTCAAAGTGTTTGGTATTTGAAAAAATCAAAATATCCATGGAGTTTGTACAGAAGGTTCCTGCCCAGGAAATTAAACCTGTTTGTTTCTATGTGCCTAGGCTCAGACACTCAATCAGATGCCAGATTGTCAGACAACTAACTATGAATATTTTGTGCCAAGTGCATTCTGTTCCCTTGTCATTTAAAAAGGAAATTTTCTGAAGAAGCTAAGAGTTTTTAACCTGGGCAAGACTTACAGAATTGAACCAAGAATAAATCAGGATGCTAAATGTTCCTTTAACAAATATGCCATAGTTCTACAAACATCTTCAGAGATTAAGTATTAAACACAGAATAATTAGTTAATAAAATATTTCTGTTGAAGTAATATTTCCATTCACATATGTTTCCTGCTGAAAATTCTTAGATATTCTGAATGAAATTTTAATGAAAACTTGTGGGTTTAAAATTCCTTGTTGCAAAATCAACAGTCTTGATACAACTACTAAAGTGAAACTCCTGAATCTGACATTCACTGCAATGGCTTTCTGTCAAAATAGAGGGGACAGGATGCTGAAGGCAAACCTATACAGTGTGTT
This sequence comes from Serinus canaria, assembly GCF_022539315.1. Taxonomy (NCBI): domain Eukaryota; kingdom Metazoa; phylum Chordata; class Aves; order Passeriformes; family Fringillidae; genus Serinus; species Serinus canaria. The sequence continues at coordinate 17,399,842 of NC_066321.1, forward strand.
AATAGTGAACCTGACAGGGTAAATCCCATTTTATGATTTCAGATTTTTAATAAAATCTGTTGCCTTTTATTAATTCAGATTATAATTTATCAAACTAATAGTAATAAAAATGTCATTGAGATCATGATTAACAATAAAAAAACCCCAGTAATTTCTTTAGGATATTACTTTTCTTTATATACATAAGGAAGCCTTTTGAGAAAAAGAAGGCAGTGTTACATGTCACCATATTTTTCAGTTTTTACAATAAAGTGAGGAAAGTCATCTGTTGTTGTGTGATTACTTGAACTTCTTCATTGCAAAAAAGGACAAGGAATACCAACTTAAGTGTCCGAAATAATGTTTCATATTTTCACCTCTAAGACTCATCATAGATCTATGTTACCTCTGTTCTGTCTTTAATATATCATTTTTACCTTCTTGTTTTAAGAATCACACCGATTCTGTTTGCTTTTCCCCGAACTATCTTTATGACACCACAGTTGAAACACTTTAATCTAAAACCAGAAAAAGTTCTGATTCTGATATTACTCAAGAAATTATAACTTAATGTTTCTTACAAGATGTCGAATAAGGAAGAATTAGGTATAGTTTACTTTGAAAATTGAATGTTAGTTTTTATAATATGAGTGTGAACAGATATGTTCACAGAGGAGAATGTGATGTTTCAACCTGTAAATGTATTGATATCAGTAAGTTTTATTGATATGTGTATCAATATGTGTGTTTATATACACCAATGCATATTTAAGTGATTTTCTGTTATACTATGGTACCACCTTTAGAGATAGCTTGTCATCTTAGTCTGTAAAATCTTTAGAATAGACACTATCTCCTCATATGCTTATGCATTTCTCTGGGCAATTAGACCATGACCCTTTACAGAGATCACTGACCATTACTACTATCAGGGAAAAAAAAGAGTTTTTTATGTATTTTTGCCTTAAATTACCCATCTGTTTCCAGGAGTTTATGTGCATTTAATAGTTTAATTCTACATAAAATTGGATATAGATATTTTAAAAGGTTTATGTGCCATACATTTGTACATATTATTCTACTAGCACAGAGACATTCGCTTTCCCTGGTACAACTGCATACACACAGGATACAATAGCATTATTATACCTGTAAGGTCAGATATTCAAATTTTCTTGCCATGGAAATGGTTACTTTTAGAGCCAGCTGTCATAGAAACATTTGTTTACCTTGAGAAACTTTACAAAAGGAAAAATCAATGTACAGAATGTTGTGAATTCTAGAGATAGGGTGAAAGACACTGTAGCATCACATGGTGCCCATAAGGATCTCATTAAAGCTGTCATCTGACAAGCTTCTGCAGTCATGCTCTACCCATTTAAACTTTATACAAGATAAATGCCTTTTTCTGTTACAGAAAATGCTGCTCTCAAAGTTGGGTGACAATACTGAGGACTACAATATTATTATACGGCACATTCCCAGTGGAATGTAAATGGTTGTAATAGAAACTATTATTGAACGCTCACTTAACTATTTAATTACTTGATTCATGTTTTGACATATTTTGTAGCATGTAACTTTTGTGAAGAAAGAGCTGTGCATTTTTGATCCTGCAGAAATCTTACAGCAAAGTCACGGATAGAACTATCTGCAGTTGTCTCTTAGCCTGTATTTAGACTGCCATTTTCTAAGGAGAAATTTGGGATAATTTCATTATTTCTTTTAAGTTTAATTACTAACGATGAATGGTCCAAGTAATCAAAACTGTTAACTGACAATGATGAATGTCTCTGTCATTTCAAAAAGCTTTTTTATTATTGACCAGGAGGTCATATTGATTCTTAAATATAAGGTCAGTTTAACTGCATCCTGCAAAGCACTAAGAATCCTAAAAATGTGATATGAAAAATAATATTTACTTAATGAAAAATAACATATGAAACATGAAAAGCAAATATTCTACCCATTTAATTCAGAGTACCTGTGTATTATAATGACTCGGGATTGACCACCTATGGGCCTAGACTAGCAAAGAAAATCAAGCCTCCTGGGAAAGACTGGTGAGACTGAGTATAGTCTTTGTGTATGATTTGTACAAGTGAAGTTCCAGTTAAGACATTACGTGATTGTTGGAAGAGTCATAGAATATCCTCTGCTGCAAAATTTTAGAGTTCATCTTATGAGTAAATCAAGGAAAGAAGAATTTGCTTTAGGTCACTGATAAGTGTGGAGAGAAAAGAAAGAAGAAAAAAGAAGAGAAGAGAAGAAAAGAAGAGAAGAGAAGAGAAGAGAAGAGAAGAGAAGAGAAGAGAAGAAGAGAAGAGAAGAGAAGAGAAGAGATAGAGAGAAAGAGAGAGAAGAAAGAGAGAGAAGAGAATAGAAGAGAAGAGAAGAGAAGAGAAGCATAAGATAATATAAGATACTATAGATAGACAAAGAGAGAAGCGAGACGATTGACAGAGAGAACCATACTAAGAAACCTTCTGAAATGTGCAGTAAGATTCAGACAGTGCTTTAATTTTTGTTAGACTCTTTATGGTTAGAGCACACTGACATTAAAAATGCATAACAATAAAACATAAAACCATTTCCTTATTGCTGGCATTTATGCAAAACCACTTACAACCATTCAAAATATTAATATCCTTTCCTACCTAGCAATTAATGCTGCTCTATGGACTCAGTACTCCATGCACTAGAAAATAGCATTGCCACAGTGCTCAGTGACCCACTGTACTTAATTACACAACAAAGTTCTCGACTCTAAGTCACGGAAATGAAAAGTCAGGGTTAGGTTTCACAGCACAATCAAGTCAAAATCCATAAACAATTTCAATGTATGTACCATGTACACTAGAGAGCAATTTGGAGAGTCAGAGACACACTTCTTGAAATTATGGCATGCTGATTTTTACTACTCATTTTTACTAAGTAGATTATTAGTAGCAAAATTGTTATGCAAGTTTGAAAAAGACACTGTAAGCTTGTGCTCTCAATTGTCTGCACTGAGCAATCTGTACACACTGTTTTTGTCTTCCTATCTGCTACTTTACTAACCTTTAGGCCTCAGTCCCTCATTTGACTTGCACAGAGATAGTTTCTTAGGAAGATCAGGGGGCAATTATGTGGTCAAAGAATAAGAGCGCCTTCTTCTTTAAACCTTTTCAAAAAATGGAATCCAAGATTAGTCTTGATTTTATTGCCAAGTATGACCAATATAACTCTTATGGCTAGTGTGCAGGCCCAGATTCCTCTAAGTTTAAATTTTACTGCATGTTTTTTCAGCAGAAACCCAAAGGTCCAGTATCCTGGTAGAGTAACAGAATTAAGACATTGAAATCTGGCAGAACACCAGAGTTTGGCTTTAAGTGTCAGAGTTATACTAATTTTTTTGAGCACATTTCAGCTGTTTTGAGCAGAGGCAAACTAAAGAAAGCTTGGTCTTCATTTTAACAATGTTTTGAGTCATGTCTTGTAGCCAAATTCTGCTGCCAGTTCCATATACACAGATGTACCTGGATTCGGTTGTGGAATTTGCACCATAATTTTTATGGCAGTTTTTCAAACACAGTTTCACACAACCTGGTCAATACAATGACCAGGTGATTCCACCTGAGCTTCCTGCTTTATTCTCTCATGAACTCTTGTCCATGATTTACGAGATGTATCATCATGTATTGGAAGTTTGCATTGGAAACCTTTAATTGGCAAGTCTCCTGTTTTGTTTAAAGACAGCTGCAAAACGAAGCCTCTCTAAAAATGTGCACTTCCATTCTTTGAACCCGACACTTTACATGGTAAAATCCTTCTTAACACAGGCATTTCAACTGACTCAGTTCCAACTGAATAATGTAATTCAGACTCCTTGGATAACAAATGAGTGATATCCACATGAAATAGGACAAGAAAAAAGATCCAGGCTCATTCTATCAACATGACAAACAAGCAGTTTAAACCAGTTTTCTTAAACAGTTTTGATTACTTTCTTTATCATCTGATAGGGAGAGTCCTGTTGAAGAACATCAATTTCTAATACAGCACATTGAATTTATTAATTTTAATTTGTCTTGAGGAGATTAACCAGAAATAGTTCCAAGTTTTACTATCAGTCAAACTTCCTCTTCTAAAATTGTCGGAAAAATTAGTCTTGTCATTGGAGGCAGAGCTGTACTGAGTACATGTTGTGCTGTATCTGCTCATGGATTGATCAAACATTCACTTAATATTTCACTCAGTAAGCACAGGCAGAATCTTCAGATCCAGAATACAGCTTCTAGAGACTGGAAGACTTCATCCTTACAACCAAGGATTTCTTTTGATTTTAGCTGTACAGAAATATTTCCATTGTGTTTCTTAGAATTTTGCATTATTTTTTTGTATTATTCCACGGAGACACACACACTCTGCATTCAGTGTTACAAAGGGCTGTTCTCATGCATTGCAGCATCTTGTTTCCTAAGAATAGCTATGTCTGCACTCATTTCCTGAATGGTTTAGCAGCTTGCTCTTGGTATTTGTGTATCTCTAATATCTATATTTCAGAAAACATTAATAATTAAATTACTCACCAAAAATTACTAGCTACTTCATGTTGTATGAAATTACTACTGATTGCAGATTACTATGAATATTACTGGGTTTTATTTACTGATTCCTGAAGTAGCTGCTGATTCTAGCACTGTCCATCCCTGCAGTGGTGCTACAGGTGCCTCAGCAGTGACCAAATTATCCTCATGCCTTTCTTTAAATAGCCTTGCCTGCAGAGATCCTGGAATTATTGTTTGAAGACCCCAAAGCAAACAATTATTCTCAAGAGACAGTTTTGATATAGGATATAATGTTTCAACATAACCTCTGACAAACGGTTGATGTGAAATAAAGTATATTGGGGGGCTGGGGGGGACTTGTTCTCCTTGGCCATTGACCATACTGTACAATATAAAGTTAGAAATTAACTAATAAAAACCCAAAAATTTAACATTTTCTTAATATAATAAAAAATACATTGATTATGATAATGATAAAAATATTATTATGTAAAATCTTATTTTACTAGCTGTCCTTTATAACTTCCTACCTTGCTCTTCAGAGCACTGAAAATGAGATTAGAACTGCAACAGTTTTAAGGTGTCTGGGTGCATCAACAGTATCACCTGGAGAACTGCCAATTGCTTAAAGCATACTGGTCCCCAGCATACACCCAAATTAATGACACATTCAAGGCTTCAAACTCGCTACTTTCCATCTGTTTTTCCTTTGCTTCTGAGGAACCCCTTTCTATGGGAGAAGGAGCAAGAACATTGGATAAATGCAAGTTTATCTGGGTTACTTTTACTTGGTTAGTTCTGGTACTGATCAAACTCTTCGAGAATTCAAAATATCAAACTACTAATTATGAACTTCAGACCTACAGTCTATAGTTTTGCTCCTCTGCAGATATTTAAACCTCTAAAAAATCCATTAATTTCTACAATGGTAAAATAAAAACTAACAAACAGAAAGTGCAGAAAAACAAAAGAAACCAAAGGTTACAAGGGAAAAATCATGTTAGCATTAAGAAGCAATTTAGGACAAATACATGAAGACTAGGTATTTCTTTTTGTTCTGATGCTATCAATAGTAGTAGCATCACCAAAAAAAAAATTAAATCAGGATTATGTATTCTATTAAGAATAAGACAATGCAGGAGTACTGAACTGCAGGAAAATTTAATTCCCCCAACTAACTCAACAGGATATTATTCATTTTTCTAGAACAATATATTCCAAACAAAATAAACTTGTATGAAATTTAAATTAAAGCAATACTTGAGATTTTATCCCCTGAAAATAAGAAACATTTAGGAGCAGTTCTGAAACACTATTTCATTAATTTTCTCAAATAAATGTTACATTAATTTTGTTGAAAATGATGCTGCATTTACAACTGGAAGAGCAATACATGACATATAAATCACTTTTCAGACTATGTTCTTTGGGTAGAATAGGGCATTTCCAGCTTCCTAAAAGCTGGCATAATCTGGCACGTATGGGATGGGTTTATATAACTTTTATTCTCCTGCCAGATTAAGCCTGGTCTAAAACGGTATTGAAGTTTTTTCTTGTCTCATGAGTTTCATCCTCATGAAACTCTCCCTGTGTAATTTTTGGTATGCTGTGCTGGGAACTATTGCTCCATTACCTAAATCTGGAACAGATATTCTATTGTTGCTCATTCTTTCTACAGCACCTTTCTGGGAAATTTGCTCACAGCACCAAATAATCCTTTTCACATTTTGTGGAAAAAGTTGTATGGCAATGAAGTTGGAAGGCATGTATCAGTCTGTTCTCCCAACAAAACTCTTTCCCAGTATGTACTGAACAGAAGGCAATTTTCCTACAGTATAATGTAATGCCAAGAAATCTTTTCCCATGGATAAATATTTGATCACTTTCCAATAGTAGAGCAGCAAGATGTTTCTATTCCTTTCCAATATCTGAGAGAAATACTACAAGCTACCATATTTCTTAAATTCTCATCCATCATCTTCTAAGATACCATGGAATAACCAGGGTAGGGCTGCTTCTCTTAGGAACGTATCAGTGTTATTAAACCCCTGAGAAATCTGTTTAAAATTTCTTCTTTTCCTACAGGGCTAAGCTACACAGGTTCTTTACACATGATTTCTTCTTTCAAAAGGTATTTGATGTGTGACTTAGACTCCAGGTGAATAGCCTCACAGAATATTACATGAAGTACTCAAAACAAAACAAAGGGAAAAAAAGAAAAACACCAAAAATTCCAAAACCAAACCAACCAACCAAAACAAATCCCCCAAAACAAAAGCAGTGCCCAGGAGTCAATGTAAGGAATAATAGATCAGGCTCTGAGCACACTGACAAGTCTGGGTCAGGAAATACTACAGGGGAGTACCTCAACTTAATGTACCAATCTTTAGTTGTGCAATCCCCACAGGGGTGTATTCTGCCACCATTACTCATGGCAAGTAATATATTATGCTAGGAGGTGCTCCTACTGACTACAATTTCAGTTGATTTCACCCTACCTAGTCACTGATAAGAAATTCTTTAGCATCAGAAATTGTGACTGATAGAGGTTCTTGGCTCAGCTTAAGGTATCTGTAGTTCCTCAACCCATGATAAGTAAATATCAAATATATATATCATAGTTTTTATTTTGATACATTGATTTCAATACTACTTTTGAAGTATATTTCTCTGTCTAAAAAAATCTGGCTCTAAAGGATTAAGGGAATATTAAAGCTTAAACTGTAAAGTGTGTGCTTATATGAAGATCTGTAATGTATACTACCAGTAAAAAAAAAAAAAACCCAAAGGTAACCACTTAGAAAAAGAAGTCTGAGCCCCATCCAGCAAATCTGAACTTTGTGTTGTCTGAGAAGGACTGAAGAGTATTGACCTAATCATACATCTGGAGTCTAACACTTGCATACATTATTTAAATATGGCTTAGTAGTTTTTAGGATAAGTTTACTGAACTGTTCTTGTTGGGATTTTTTTTTTCACATTTTAAAAGCTGAACTATGTCAACAAGCTTTAGTAATCTAATATTATACTGTTGCTTTTCCCAGCAGAATTATCATTCATCATCCAACATTAGTGCAATATAAAGTTGAACAATGGTCATGTGGGGAAGAAAACCTGGACCATGAGAAGGAAAGCTGCAGAGGCAATATCCAGACATCAGGGGTTCCACTACAGGGCAACTGAATTAAATTGTAAAGAAAACCAAAGCTTTGGAAGAGATATCCTTATGGGAATTGATGTCAAAAAGTCACTGTTCTTGCAGCCATGTAGTCAAATAGGCTTATCACAGCAGGTAAAGCTCTTCCAAAGGCATGCAAGTTATCATCATTCTCCTCTTTTCCCCTTGGAAAGTGAGTTATTCTTGATGAAATTGCTTCAGTTTCAACTAAAATAAAAAAAAAACCCAAAAAAACAAAACAGTCCAAGATTGTTTCAGAGTTTATAGAGCAATTTCTTAAATGCATCTCACATACTAGGTAAGGTAGATGCGGAGTCGTTTTACTGCTACAATTTCATGGATTTTGAATTATCATTAGGGGTTGGAATTATTCAAAGATGGAAGTCAGCATTAGTGCTGGAGCCTAATTAAGCTTACCTAAGCAGTTATACTCTCATTTTGCTTTTAGCATGGGAGAAACACGATGCTTTGTTGTGTAATTAAGAACAGTAGGCCACTACACAAAGCAGTTTTCTATAGTAAGAGCGTCACAATGTCCTCTAGTGCACAACAGTAATTGTTAGATAGAAGAGTCATGTTTTGAGTAGTGTAAGTGGTTTTGCATCGATAGCAGCAATCAGGCAATAATTTTGTGTCTTAGCACTATACATTTTTAATAATCCTGGGACTTCTTTCTGTCAATAAAGGATAATCTGTAATAGACCTGAAAAAATATTTAGACCCTACTATCTTTATTTGTTTTTTCATCTTCCAGGTAAACTGACCCTTTAAACAGAATCTTTAATCTTTGTTTATTCATTGCAATTTCAGTTTTTCAATAGTGCCGGTCCTGAGACTAAAAAGTTAGAAGATTTGCACAAAATGGTATTTTTTCTCTTTTTCTGAATTTTCAGTTATTCTTGGATGATATTTTCAAGCTATGAAAGCTAGAAACATGCACATTTTAAAATGAAAGGTGAGAGTCTCTTGTTATCGCTTGTGTCCAGCAGCTGGTGCTTCAAGTACAGCATTAAATAGTGCAAGACTTACGATAAAGCAGCAAGAGCTAGGTTAGTTTGGGAATATGGGTTATTGGTGGAGAATAACATTCAGCATCGACTAAAAAAGAGACATTCAGTGTGGGATGGGATTTGGTTTCTGTGAGTGTTTTCTAAAGCTGCTCTAAGGAGCTTGACAATGTCTGTTTCCAAAGATTTTTGTTGTTGAAGCAAAAAGGCTACGACAGAAAAGGAGAACTTTCTTAAAAATGCTGTCAAAGGCATAGAATCAACCTCCTAGCAGACTAAAAAGAAGAATATTTCATTTATCTCTTTTGCTTTGTTATTAGGCATTTATTAACTATTTGCAACACGAGAAAGTAGAAGTGGTAAGAAAAAACTTTCAATTTCATTTTCTAAGCCGGGGGAGTAGGAGGTTGAGTTTGACTCTCTATGGGCACTGCAAATTGTGAATTATGGGGGGACAGGGCAGAGACAGTCTGCCAGGTCTACAAGGTAACACTTTGTGCTTATCAGAAGGCCGAAACAGAGCATGAGAGTAGTTTCAATTACAGTACACTGAAAGATGTATTTCCTAGCAAAATAACCTCAGGCATAAGAAGAGGAAAAAACCCTTTCCTTGGGCCATGTTCTAACCCTCCTTACATTGTGTTTACTGGTGAGTGTCTGGGGATTGTCTGGGAATTTGTACTAAAATTAACTTTCTTGCTAATTTCTGCACTTCTGTTTGCCTGTGCTCGTGGGGAATGCCATTTCAGCTGGACAAGGATGGGAAAAAGGAATGGTTAACCTTGCCTCCAATTGTGCCACTTAAAAGGTCAAATTTGTCAGTGAAGTTTAACACTAACCTTGGCTTTTAAGCTGTATACATTCCTTTTCCCACCAATTCCTTCTTTCCTTTGACCTCACCTCAACTGTTTTTTGGAAAAATATTTTATCAAGTGTGAAAAATAAATTTAAGCAGGTAACACCTGACTACTAGATGATGATTCAAAGCATGCTATTCACTCTTGGACTCCAACATTTAATTTTCTTTTTCCTGTACATCTTCATTCAGCAAAATACACTCAATGTCTTCTTACAGATGGGTATAGTCTCTGAGAAAAAAAGGATAACTTGCCTGCTTAAAGTCAGACATGATTTTCAGCATTTTTCATATTCCTCATTTTATGCCTTCTATTTCTTGCCTACAGTCACTTATTGAGTTTGAACTTCTAGATGGCTGACTCCTAAACACAATTTAGTTTGTTTTAGTTTTTTTGGGGATTTGGTTTTTTTGGTTTTTTTTGGTTTTTTTTTTTACTGTCAGGATTTTATTTCATTTATTAATGGACATCCACCAGGGACAAGAATCCTTTCTTAAATTTTGGTATGGTTTTTTAGTTATACACTAACAACACCTTAATGATCTTGGAAAATCCCTGCTTCAAAATGAGTGATTTTCCCCAGCATCAAACAGTATATGGCACTTATGATTACCAGAAATGTTAAATTGAATTAAAAATAAATATTTTCTAGAATTTGAAACAATTCTCAATTGCTTTAGTCAATTATTTTGACCAACTAGCTTTTATCAACAGGAGTGAGCTGTACTGTACCAGTCTATGAAATCTACAGATATCACCTTTCAGTCTAGACTGGACAAGATAAAGCTGAAGATTGCTAATTCAGAAATCCATTCTTCTCTTTTTCCCCTCTTTTAAATTTTTTTCTTTACTCTTTCTTTTTTTTTTTGTACAAAAAGGTACACTGACAAACTTTCATATGTTCATCAATAAAAATGCATAAGTTTATATATATTTTTTAAATCTATCTAGTTTTCTGTCCACATTCTTATTAAGCATGAACTACTCCATACAACTCTGCCAGGAGCAAAATAGCCCATAGTGTAACTCCTCCATAATGGAATCATTTAAAATCATGACTTATTCCAGGTCCAAGGCAATCATACATTATTTTTAGCTGTTTCTGCTCTCCTTGACACAGGCATGGGAGTCAGGTACTTAAGATCCTACAACACAGGAATTCAACTAGAATAGTACACCTATAAGATATCTCTTCCTCTTAAATTTAAAGTTATTTCATTCATGAACTGACATTGTTTTTCCTCAAAGCCAGATGGATTACACAATGTCAGAAAAGAGAGCAAATAACAAGCAGTAACTTAGCCAATATGTTTACAATAAAATAAAACTTAAACAAAACGGAAAGGGTTCTGTCCTAGATAGTAATCTTTCTGTCATAAAAAACTTACTGTTCTGAATTTCAAATTATTACACAAGCACAAAGAATCTCAAAATAAATACTTAAACTAAATAAACTTTTAGAGATACATATATGTTGTGAATTTCTGCAGTGAGACACTTCCATTTCATCTTCAAAGTCTTATGCTAAATGTAGAAGGAAGCCATTAATGTCCCATCATTTATAAATGATCTCTGCTTCTACATAATGCTTCAAAGCCATTTTTAAGCCATTTAAGCTTTTTCAATTTGCACTAAATATCTACCAAGAGATTATATTTTAGAATTTAGAGCAATATTTAAACTCATATGATAGACTTAATTTTAAATAAATTTTAGCATAAAAAATATCGTTTCTCAAGATGTACAGCACTTGATTTCCCTCCTCTGATCATCCAGAGAGAAAACAGAAGCTTTAATGTTAAGTTCTGTGAGTTGTTCCTAAGCTATTAACTTACAGGGTATCCAGAAATCAGCCATCACTGTGGCTGTAAAAGCTATGGCTTGTGGCACCCAAAACTAATTCTTGCTTTTAAACACATAAAAATAATTAGTTGAGAATTATTATTACACAAAAAATATTATTCGGCTTTTTAAAAGAAAAAGGGGCAAAATATTTTGTTTTCTTGCTCTTGAAGAAACAAAACTGATAACGATTTGGGAAAATAATCTGCCAGGGTTACCTACCCTTCCTAAAGTGGTGGGTGGCTGGAAGGAAAAGCAGTTCATAAAATAAGGGTGCCTCTAAAAACTTTTGTATAACTATTATAATGGAACAGAAATGGGAAAAACCAAATCAGAACCAGGTCAGAACCAAATCCTGCTGCAGGCAACATCCCAGTCATCTCTCGGCTACCCCTTTCTCATGCATCTTTTCTCACTACACATATTCTCCAACTGACAGAACTAACTCTGGGTTAGAAACTGCTTCCTACAGGTTACTCTGCCTTTTATAGGCAAAATGGAAAGGCAGATCTTTCCATGCTAACAGTTAATGCTCTTTAGCTTTTAACTCTTTGGGGCAGCAACAGTAAATTTGTAAGTTTGCACAGTGCCTCTGGCAACTACTACATTATACTGAATAAAAATGATGGAGAAAGGACTTCTGCTGAAAACCACTGTCTTCACCACACTGCCTGCTCTGGATTTTTTTCAGTACTTACCATAATAAAACAACCCTGGAGTGGGCACTGTGTCAGGAGTCAAAGGCATAATGATGATGTGGCCATCAACAAGGAGTATTTTGCTGAGAGCCAAAACCCTTTCCAAGTTGGTACTAAGTGAATCTCAAGTAGAAATTGCATAGAATTTTTATGACTGAGGGGAAACACTATCCCAGTAACTCTTGACTTTATCATTATAATTTTATATTCAATTAATACCCATTTTAATACACAAAACAGTTTTGTTGGAAATATAAAGCTGAATTTCTGGCCTGTTTGAAACCAGCAGATGGTGAATGAAGAGGGAAGGATGGAAACAGAGGTAATCATGGAATTTCTCCATTTTTTACCTGTTCACCAAGAAAATAGATAGTCTGCTTCAGCACCACAAGCAGCATTTTGATGAGTTGGCTAGAAGGACATACAACATTAATACTATACTGCTGGCTTGTCTTGTACATCCAGTAAACATTTTGTTTTCACCTAAACATTATATAAACCTTTAAAAATAAGTCCTAAGAGAACATACACAGAAACACAGGATGATTTCGCATAGTCACACTGTACTGAGGGACACGCATGCGACAATACCTCATAATGAATTATTTGTGTTCTGGAAACAATCTTTGTTCAAGGAGATCCCAATTTCCTTAAATAATTAACTATTTTAGAATCCTAAATTAATTCAAGTTGGAAGGGACCCATAAGGATCATTGAGTCCAACTCCCTGCTCCTCGCAGGACTACCTAAACCTAAACCACAGAACTTAGAGCATTGTCCAGAGAGGCTCAGTGCCATGTCAGCTTCCCTTGAGAGCCTGTTCCAGTGACCAAGAGCAGTCTCATTGAAGGACCCTTTCCTAATGTCCAACCTGATCTTCCCCTGATGTGACTTCATTCCATGTCCTCATGTTCTGTCGCTGCTCAGCAGAGAGAGGAGAGGAGAGCAGCACCTCCCCATCCACCGCCGCCCCTGAGGGAGTCAACTGTGATGAGGACACCCCTGAGCCTTCTCTTTTCCAGGCTCAACAAACAAGTGACTTCAGCTGCTCCTCCTAATTCCTGCCTTCAAAACTTTTCACCATCTTGGTCACCCTCCTCTGGACACACTCCCATAGTCTGATTTTTTTTGTGGCACCCAAAACTGCACACGGTGCTGGAGGTGGGGCTACAGCATTGCAGAGCAGAGTGGGACAATCCCAGCCCTTGGCTGGCTGGCGATGCTGTGCCTGATGCCCCCCAGGACACAGCTGGCCCTTTTGGCTGCCAAGACACACTGTGGACTCCTATCAACTTGCCACCAACCCAAACTGCAGGTGTCTTTCTGCAGGGCTGCTCTCCAGCCTGTCATCCCTATATTTATGTATATAAACAGGATTTCCCCATCCCAGGTGGAGAAATGTCCACTTGCTCTAGTTAATTTTCAAATGGTGGGTGATTGCTCAGCTCCCTAGTCTACCCAGATCTCTCTGTAAGGCCTCTCTACTCTCAAGGAAGACCATAGCACATCCTAGTTTGGTATTATAGGAAAACTTATTTTATGTGCATTTGGGTCCCAAATCCAGAAAATTTAAAAAAATATTAAAGAGCATTGACCTAAAATTGAGTCCTGATAATTTGATTAATACCTCATTCAATCTTATATCTGTGGTTTTATGTAATTACAATTCAACCAAAATCAGAAAATTTGAATGATGTTTTGCCTTTTCCACAACTGGACAAAGTTACAATCATTTCTGAAGTGAATAGTTCATTCTGCATGCTTTGAAAGTATTCTGCCACCTTTGATTGAACTTAAGAGCCACTTCAATCAATGTGAGCAAAGGTGTCTGAGCATGGCCCTCACAACACAGGATTCAGACTATTGGTTGCCAGTATTTGTTGGGGGTTTTTGCCAGAAACTACATTTGCGGTGGCACTGCCAGGACATCCCATTGTTGTCTCCCCTTCAAACTACAATCCTTCTTCCATCATGGGAAAAGTTGTTGAGTATCCTAACAGCACAAAGAGATTTAACAATCTCTTTCCTCCAGGTTCTCCACTGATAGCTTGAATCCTTAATTCACTGAAAATGATCACAGCAGATCACGAATGCACTGAGCAAAATAATTCTAAAATCTAAAAAAGGCCTTGATGCTGTTAATATTGAGCATTTATCAAGAGCTCTATGGGTTTGATGCAATAGTAAATTGTTGAGAAGAGCCATTATAAACTCTAGCTACACATACTAGTTCAAGTGGGGGGAAGTGAGGGGAGTAGCTAGAACAAATATAGTAAGTGGCTAGTAACAAAAGATGTTATTTGTGTGACTAGATCTGATGCAGAAATGTAGAAGAACTAAAGCATTGAGGTAGGGTCAAGGCCACCATGTTTTCACAAGAATCTGGGAAAAGCAGTGTATTCAAATGGTTCCCTGATTTGAATATTTGTGATTTTGTTGCCTCATCACAGTTGCTTTTTGCTACCTGTGACTCTTGGTTGCCCATATGGTTTTGCAGTATCTAACATGTTAGAGTGATGCATTCAAATTTTATTAAGGTTTTCCAAGAATTTTCTGGTTTCCTGATGAATTAGCCTGTCAAAAACACATTTTCACAGATATTATAATAATTGAGAATTGAATATAGATTTGAATTACTGTGGATAATTACTGAATTTGGTAGCCACAAAAATATAATTTATTATTGCTCGTAGATGCTTTTCTGTGGTAAATAATTGCTACCTGGAAAATTAATGTACTTTTTTATTATTAAAAGCTGATGGGGAGCAATATAAAAATTACATACTCCTCAATTCTGTAAAATCCTTGGCATAAAGAAATGGAATAGGGCCTTTTAAGTTTACTTATTTTCCATCACTTGCCATTTTTGAGTGAGATTTTGGGGTTTATCTACCTTATACAAATATTTTTTTGAGCCAATGATTTGATATTTTTTCTGCCTTGGATAAACATGGAATTTGGTGGATAACTTCATCCCTTCCTTTATGTAATTAGTCTTCTTTGGGTATAAAAACTAAATAATTTCCTATATATTGCAAAATTAGAACTGATGTCTACATCTGAAGTTTTGTTCTTCTATGGATTGATTAACTCCATTTTTACATTATCTTGGAATCTAGAAATCCAAAAAAACCCCATTTGGAAATAGTTTACATCTGTGCAACTGAAAATCCTGCATCCTGAATAGCAGCTTCAGATTAACATTAGACATTGTGAAATCTCTTTCAAAATACATCATGAACAGTAAAACAGAACATTTCTATGAAACAATTTAGATAGAGCTGCTAATCTAAATACAAATGCTGTGCTTCAAAAGCTCAGATCAGTTAGGAAAATGTTCTCTCTAAAGAATTTGAAAATTAAAATGTCTGCATGTTGAAACACATCTTAATTTAAAATGCCTAAATGTAAGTAGCAATCATCCTATTTTTCTGTGTGACACAATTATGGAATAACAAGGAGGAACATTTTTGAAGTATATTTAACAAGTAGCTTGTTTCAGCCTGGATATTAGCTTGATTTACCATCTGCAGAATTACCAATAACATGATGCATTTATTACCCGTAAAAGCTATTAGCAGGTCATTTTGTTCAGTTCATCATATGTGTCTTGAGACACAATCTGGCGTCTAACAGATTTTCATACATTGATGTCACAGAGAATCAGACTGTTCTTTAATTGATTGTTTCTTGCTAGACTACTTTGATTAAAACAGGTTGTGCTATTTGCTTTTAGCTCTACATTTCTCTACTTTAAATGCATGCCCAGGAAAGCCAGAAATTATTCTCATTTCCCTAGATTTCTCTATCTCAATGTGTGTGTGATAATCCTTGTAATCAAGCTGTTTAAAAACTGTTCCAGTTATTCTAAACCCATTACTCCCTTCCCAATTAATACAATCAACACAATGTTTTAAAAGCTATTCATCTTTCCAGGCCAAATTGTTACAAGAATTTTAGATCTTAAGCCTTGGAGAAATGAGTGCATACAGAGGACTGACATCTGAAGAAAGTGATTTTTTTCCCTTTAATTTACTGAGGGCAGGCTTGTAAGCTGGGCTCTTGCAGTAGGAAGAGAGTTCTAAATAACAGGATGCACCAGAATATCTGTGGACATTTTGCTTGGTGCTTAATTTGAAAGTACTGTTTCATCTGTCCCCCAAAGGCCAGATCTATGCTCTATGGGGAATAGAATACGTATTATGTGGTTTATACTTTTGCTTCTTCAAGAACCACAAATCTGAATTAGGACTGGATGTATTAAGGAAATAAAAATGAAAATAAATGAAGATAAAAGAACGATGGTTTTAAGTTTATCAGGTGCATAATTCTACCAAAAATATTATGGTTAACAAAATTCAATTTACTATTTGAACTGTGAACTTACTTTTTCATTTGGTGATAGTTTCTCAACTGATTTAAATTGGTATAATTACCTAGCAATTAATGGATTTATGTCATGTTACAATGTGTAAAGATTTTTATTTACATTAAATTCTATTACAATTTTATGCTTATTTTATATTAAAAAAATCACTCCATGCAAAAACACTATTCATTGCCAAGGTAAAACTGGAGTGGTGCATAAAACTTGTGCTTTTTACTTCTGCTTTAAAATGTGGTTTATCCTGCATGGCATTTTTTTCATGGTCTACCATTTCTGTTGTATATAATTATTCTGCCTGTTGGTACCCATTATGAATTGCCTACAACTGCAAAGGGTATAACTACCTTCAGTAGTGTGGATCAACTGTAAAGCTGAACTCTCAAATACAGTGATTTCCCATTCTTGCTTACCCAGTTAATTGGGTCTTTTATATGTGATGAATACAGAAAAAACATTTAAAAATTATTACAGAAGTTAAAAAAATTAATTTCTTGGACATATTTTATATTGCTAAAATTATTGATTGTAATGTGAAGTAGAATTTTCTGTGTTCATTTTTACATACTAAATATAATAATCTGTCTAGAGACAGATGACACAGTATTTATGGCTATGTGATATAAATCACCTAAAGAAAGAATTAAAAGAAAATCAAACTGAGAGAGAGGGAGGGAGGAAGGGAGAGCAAGAGTGAGGCAGTGAGAGCAGGAAAGGAGGGAGGAGCAAAACCTGCATCCTGATGAGCTGCACTTTCCCCATCACAGGTACAAGGTCAGTACTCTGTTTCCCTTAACCTACAATTCCATTCCTAAGTTACAGTAATACTAGGAGAACTCTCTACATCTCTCTAATCATAATTCTATGGACACAGAGGTACTACAAAAAGCCTAGTGTGTCAGCTAATCCTATTGCATTTTCAAATTTACTCTATACCTACATAAACAGAAGACACCATGGCTGGTAAGAGGCCACATCTAAGTTTAGTAGTATCTCAGACTCTAATTAAAGAGAAAGGAATTTAGCCACATGTGATGGGGAATATAGACTCAGAAAGAACAGACATCTATCAAGGCCCTTAAACCATTCTACTTCTCTTCCCAGCATGACATTAGGGAATTACACCTGTACCCACAAGCTGGCTTCTCACTTGGCTTTCAAATAAAAGGTAGGTGTATGCTGCAGCTTAACCTACCTGTCCCAGCAATGATAGCAGAGTCTAGGGGTCTTTCACTCTCACCAGCTATTTAATACAAATATTCAGAAGAGGTAACCTATTCCAAGTATACTCCATTCCATACCAACCTTTTACAGGTTACCTGAAGAAAAACTTACTTAACTCACCTATTCAGGCAGGTAAATAACATCACTGCTTTTCAGAAAATGGCTTGGAGAACAACAAAGGAATGAGCCAGGGACACTGCAGACCAGTGATTTTCTTCCACAGAATAGGAAGTAATGGCAGGCAGAGAAAAACAAGCAGGGGGAAGAGTGAGAGTGACCAAAGGCATAAGATCTTTTGGAAAAGGAGACACTTTCAAATGCAGGAGGAGAGTAACAAAGAAATACTGCAAAAAGCTTGGAAGAATGTATGATAGGACCTGAAGTGAAAGCACTGTATACTAAAAGAGAGGTGGGGAAAGTAGACAAGCAGTCAGCACAGGACAGAGAAAATGCAGCCAAAACTGTCATTGCTTTTCCAAATGTTGAAGATCCTGTTTTGACAATTTCCTAAATGCCTTCTTTCCAAAAGTCCCTATAGAGAGAGGGTGTCTTCCAAAGGAGAGGAAAAACTATCCCCTTGGCTCTCAATGATCACTGGTCTCTGTTTTCAGAACGATGATTTGCTTCAGTGTGGTCTTACTGATTCTCCCACCCCATGTAAAGACTTTTATTTAATTGCCTCTCTGCCTCCTCCTCACCATTGGAGAATCTTAACTTTCCCAGTCTCATTTCTACTTTGGTAGCCAGTGGGGAAATTTAACAGAGGAAATAAAACACAAATACAGCCAAGTTGTTGCATTTCCAATAATAATTAAAAAATAATCTGGTTCCCATGACTATTCTGATTACTTTAACAAACTCAAAGGTGGGCCTCTTGGAGTAAAATATTCCCAAACTACAGTCCAAAGTTTTTTGCATTACTGAGCTCTAAATTCTGAAAATATCTACATCTTCTGTAACACAGAGGGGTGGAGCTCCTATTACTCTAACACAGAACTGCACTAGTGCAAGAGATGGCAGGTAAAGACCACATGATGCCCTCTTTATTGGAAAGTATTTAATTTCTATTTAAGATGCATTAAGAAGTGGTGCTATGTTCTTTCACTCTGTTTTACTCTTTCCCCCTTCCCCTCCTCACCCTCCATTTTTCTTCTTTCTTGCCTCTGGTTTACAATGTAATTTTTCTCCCTGTGAATGGTTCTGAATAAGAATACTAATGACAACCCACTGCACAGCAAAGAAAAAATAATTCAAAATATTATCAATTAATATAGACATGCATTTTTGTCCTTTATTTTAGTTACAAGTCCATTTAAACCTCCAAAATGGGAAAGCACTACTTCTTCATTACCCCACTCTTAGAAAATAAGAACAACTAAAAGAAATGAAATCTTATAGATGTGGGACATCTGTAAGCCTCACAAAGACCAAAAATATTTTACAGTCTGTAGATGATTAGAAAGAAAATAACTTCACTAATTAATGACATGGAACCATCTCTGGTGAGGACCTTGTCAGTCATTCAAAGCAGACATATGCCAATTCTGTTTTGTGGGTGATGATGGGGAATACTATGAGCAACAAATCTCTCAAACTACAGAGAAAATGCAGATACAGAGATTGGAGTTGCACGTATACAAGAAAGCAATACCACATCTCTTGCAAAAAGTGCTCTGAGCTTTCAACAACCAGAAACTGCCGGACCCCACTCTTGCTTCCAAGTTAAACCGAGAACCTTGAGAACAGACTGGCTGAGGTTTTCACTCGGCACATACTCAGAGGAAAGAGTGCCACCTACTGAGAGCAGGCATTGAAACATGGCTTGTTCTTCCTGATTTAACACATTCTTCCTTTCTTCCCGACAGGTAAAAAGCCACGAGCATGTTTTAATATTCCAGTCTAGATGTATATGTAGGTTTTGTGAATGTTCAAATTAAAAAGAAAAAAAAAATCTCATACAGAATATGAAAATTTACATTCAAAGACCCCAATAAGTCAATATGACTTTGGACAGCTGGGTTAATCACAGCTCTGACAACGTAATTTCTGGTGGGTTTAGTCTCCTGGTGAACAGTAGGACATAAGCTGAGGCAGTGGATGAATTAACTACAGCAACAAAACTGAGGAGAAGGAAAGGAATTATTTTTTTGAGGAAAGGAGACAGAAATAACTTACTCATCTAGCAAAATATGTATTTCCTAAATTTCTGAATGTAGTTATGCTGTGAACATCCCTGAGCTTGTTTATAAAATTGTGGTCTCTGTTCAGTTTTCCCTGTTTTACATATCATTGCATCACCACTGGCAAAAGTGACATATGAGCAGAATGTTTTATACAGAATTAAGCTGCACAGAAATAATGGCATAGAGTAGATGGCCCATACTACCAATTGCTGGCAATGTGCTTGACTGCACTCAACAGTATTATCTGGTTCATGAATACAGATCAACCACTTCTGCTACCTTTAAAAATATTATGCTGTTGGAAGAAAAAAAATATTGTTTCAAGCATACAAAATATTTATGGGACAATTCAGCATCACTGCAAAGTGCAGAATAGGGTAGGAAGGAAAGTCACGAGGGAGAGAACAATTTTGGAAGAAGAATGTACCAGAGATAAGAGCCATAGTGCTGCTTACTCCTGCAAAGCTGCAGCCTCTGTGTGCCCTGCGCGCTCGCCGGCAGCGGGTCAAGGGGCAGAGCCTTCACATGCTAACATAAGGAAAATCAATTTCAGCCCTCAGCGGACTCAACGACTGGAACAAAAGGCAACCCAAGCAATTGCTCTATGGCACTTCACATACTTCTGGCATGGTGCAGGCAGCCCACTACTCCCAAACCCTGTGCTGGTTCTAGAGCAGTCTGAGAAAAAATACAGACTTCTGTGGAGTCTCTGGCTTCACAGATGCACACAGATAACACTTTGGATTCAAAGTTCTTTATGAAGAAGTACAACGAACTCTCTGCATCTAAAATGATTCTTTGGCCAAATAGAGCTCTCTGTATCCTTAAGACAGCCATTAAAACACACAGAATAAACTAGGGTGGAATGACTAATTTGTACTAAGTAGAGCTATTAGAAAAAAAGTGTAAGGCCTAAAATTTATATTTTAATTAAAAGCTCACTGTTTATTTAACATTTAAGTACATGCTACAGAAGACCAACCAATCTTTCTGTACCTCTTTGTTTTGTGGAAGGAAAATTCTTGTCAGCCCTCCTGATAGCTGCAAAACTGCAAAGGACTGCCTCTTCTCTATTATTGCTTCTTAAGCTCTAGCAATCAATGGGCCCAGGATAAAAGCAGAATGTAGAAGGGCAAAAAAATTGGAACTAGAAGAAGAAGAACAGTTCTTGTCCTGGAGAATTTACTTGCGGATATCTCTGGTTTTCTAGCTTTCCTAAAACAATTTTGACTCTCCTCAAATTCTCAGATAATTTGTGCATGGCTCTTATAATTGTTACAGAAAAAGTTCTTGAGCTTTATTCAGTGTGAGGGAAACCAACAATTCACCAAGTATTATCCACCACATTCAACAGATTCAAATTGTGACATTTACCTAAAAATCAAGACCGGACTGATTGGGTAAACTTCCTGGGTTGATACCAAAGACTTGGTGATTAAAAGAGCAAATCATAGACCTGTCCTCTTACATTGTGTTCCTTGGTGGGAGAGGCAGTGCCATGCTCCAACTCTTTTCTGGAGCATGAGGAAACCGCCTCCCTGGCACCGGTGCAGGGAGCTGGCCCGACTTCTGGATCTGCACTGCACCAGCGACACTTGCTCTGGTCTGCCTGAAAGACTGGCTCATCCTTCTTCATAATACATCATGTGTTATTTGTTTGAATGTGGTACAGCTATGTTTATGCAAAAATAAAGAAACTGAATAATGAGTCCTAATGATAACATATGAAGTCTAAACTATTTTGGAGGAGCAGAGTTAAATGCAAGCTGCTTGTTTACTGTCATAATTACGAAAAGTATTTGAACACCCAGCTAACATCAAGCACAGTTAAAGGTCTGTAGATCATCTGCAGAAGAAAATGTCACACTTTTAACATTACCAGCTTCAGTAGAAGTGTTTAATCTCTGAACATTCAAGCTATCTGCTTCAAAATGCCAGAGATTTGTATTTACTTTTCCATATGCCCAGTAGTCCTACTGCCTCCAGTAGGACCTGCCGGACACTGTCCACTAGCTCCCTAACAAGGCACTCCAATGGCACAGGGAAGTCTGTGGTGACTCTCCTCAAATCAGGGTGACAGACTAAACACACCGGGAGCACCATGTATGAGAGAGCAGAAATGGGGGGAATATCCCCTGCATGGATTTTTTCTCCATCAGAGCAGTTTAACAAAAATGCTGTGTCAGTGGGTTTGATGCATCCAGGGACTGAATGTAAACAACATGGTACAACTCTAGAAACTGCCATCATAAAATATTTTAAGAGGCAGAGTAGAGTAAAATAAAATAAAAATGTCTTTTTATGTGATATCTCAGAGTAATTCAGGATTTATGGTACCTTAACCTTTAGAATCCAAAATATTAAGCTATGTTTCTTAGAGATAATAACTCGGTTGTCCCTCACTTATGTGTCTTAGATAAAAGCCTACTGCCACAGAATCCATGAATGCTCAAATACCCTTGCGGGCCTTTAGTAGTAAATCTTATGGAATAGCTTATGGCCAATGTAATGGCCCACAGTAGCCTGCGAATATCATGAATTCTAATAATACTTACATCAGTAGAAACATGAAGTAATGTCTCCATTGTAATTAAATGATGTATTTAGAGCAGTGCACTAAATGGTCCCCTAGTGTGTTGGTGATATATTCTAATAGTCTTCTCTTTACAGCCCCCACACGGTAATATTCATGCTTTATTCTGGAGGGCTTTGCTTCTTACTGAACATTTGAATTGCAACATTAAGTGGTAAAGTGGATTACAGCAGACCTCCATGAATATGGATTCAGATCAAGAATCTAAGTGCTTAAAAAAATAAAATGTTACTATTTAAACAGAATGATAACCAAAACATTTTGATATGGAGGGATGTCACGAGTTTCTTTCTTTTTTTTTTTTTTTAACAGACATGCTGGACCCAGCTCAAATTTGCTGCAATTTAATACTGAGCATGTGGAGACATCTGAGTTTAATTCACCTAAATAATTTGCACTGCAGTTATGGAATTTAATTTTGGTTATTTAAGATATAAATTTATTTTAATAATTATGTTACTACTGTATTTTAAATGTAATTCTAGAAAAAATCAGTCTGCACTACATTGTCAGCTCATAAGACTGCTGCTGATTGTAAATGGTTCACATTTATAAAAGGAGCCTCTGCTGCTTTAGAGAGAGAGAAAAAGTCTCTTTTCCCCTGATTAGGTAGCAACAAAAATGTTCATTTATGTATTTCTACTCTTTATTTTCCCAGTAAATCAGCCAATAATATAACAGCTGGAGGTACTAAGGGCCTGAGGCAAAGCTAAGGGCACTTCAATATATCCAGGGATGGCAAGAAATTGTGGAATATTAGGAAGCATATTACAGTACAGGTAAAACTATAGCTGACATCTTATTATGAAGCAATATTTTATATTATTTTTAAATAAAAGCTGATCTTAGCATTTGGAAAAAAAATTAGAATAAAACCATCTCTATCAATAAGAAGTTTTATTAAAAGGTTCTATTTATTCCCTGTATCTCAGCTTTTCCAATAATTACTTGTGAAATACTGTTTCCTTCTGGCACTCATATAAACAAGCAACATTTTCAGGACATTGTTCCAGATAAATTCTCGAGGAATTCATGAATATAGCATATAGATTTTCATGTGATTATGCATCAGTTACCCATGCATAGCATTATTGTCTCTACTTAATTCTGCCAATATTTTTGTTGTGTGGTGCTTTCTGAAATAACTGATGCTCCTGTAGGAAAACTCAAGGTTTTTTGTTTGGTGGTTTTGGGTTGGGTTTTCTTTTGTTTGTTTGTCTACTTCAGGGCCAGTAACTAAATCAGCAGTGTAGTTATGATGGCCCTCAGATTTTGGAAATGAATGAGCTCTATAGTTCAGGCTTCTAAAGAAGGTCATGAATTTTGCCTTAGCACAGAGAACAGTCATTCAGTTGGAAACATGCCTAGGTTGCCTGGCCACTAGCACAACCTATTTGGCTAAAGCTCTCCTTGCTGGATGGCATATTCATGGTCACCTTCACTTCAGACTTTGGAACGACCAATTTGACCTTAAACTTCCAGAAACAGATCATCCACATCCAGATTTTGCCACTGTAGGGCAAGCTGCTGAATGAAGCAACTGTTGTACGTCAAAAATGCTTTAACCTTTAGAAAATAATAGCTTGAGTTTCCAAAGGGCATACATTCAGAAAAGCTGCAATCCTTCTGCTCTAGTCCTAAATTTTACCTATTCCTAGAAGTGATAATTTTTAAGGTTTAAAAGTATGCTCTTCACATTTCTCTCAGATGCCTATGCCCTGGCACTTTCTGCCTAAAGTAGAGGTGTCAAGATGCGGTGTTCTGACAGTGTTCCTGAATGACTCCTGAGCTGCTGACAGCAGAAGGTTTTTGTTAAAAAAAAAAACCTAATCCCCTGAACACTTTTTTTTTCTTTTTTTTCCAATTTTGCAACCATAGAAGATGTGGATGAGGTATAAAACTTACCTTGTTAATGCAGATTATTTTGAACATCTTTAACAGCTACACTTACTCTTTCAGTTTAAGATCTTGGTCAGTAGGGTGATGGAGCCCACACAAAGCCATTCAGGGAAGGAGAAAATTTATTGCAAAGGCAGAAAATGTAAATGGTCTGTCCTGCTCTGAAGAGTCAGCCTAAAGGCCACTTTGAGAAAGTGGTTTTTCATTTAGCAGAGCTCCAGGTTCTTCACAGCCCTCAGTAGGAGAGTCCCTGGTCACAGGTGGGCGACTCATGAAAGCAAGTACTGATTTCTGACTTATTTTAATTTTGTTAGAGTACTCCAAAGAAGACAGACTAGAGAAAGATCACTCTGATCAAGGCAGATAATTGTCTTTTTGGTTATTAACTCAAGAAAGGTCATTTGGTTTGGCAACAAACAAAACAATGTTGTTTTAGACCATTTGGCCCCGGAGGCTTTATGTAAAGATACTAAGGAGAATTCCTTAGGATGAACTGGAAGCTGTGGTCTGGATAACATCAAAGATCAAAAATCTTTCTAACTCCACAACTGAGATTCCTGGCAGAGGATGAATCTGAGCTTCAACCATATTATACTGGGCAGAAGACCCCGTTTTCTCTGATTTCCAAGTATAGAGGAAACGAATTCACTACCTTGACATTGAGTACCCTCAATAGTATTCCTAGGGTAATTGTAATTAGGTGCTGCCAAAGGGAAGTTTGCCAGTCTAGGAGATAAGGTATTTATGGGGTTAGAGCAAGACAGTGAAATTACATATTAAATATGTTTTAAAATACCTAATTGAAATGTAACTGAGGTACACATAAAAATAATAACACTATTAATTGTTAATTCCTTTTTGACTCAGACATCAGGAGAGAAATAGTACCGCTATAACTGCCACAGTAAAAAAATAGACAAATAATCATCCTGGTTTCATTCAAATATAAAAAATACTAATGTTCATTAGTTGCTTTCCAAGCAAGCCCTATCTGATCAGCCAGCCATAGGTATGTTTAGATCTTGGCAACAGAGAAGGAAACAAAGGAATTATTGCTTGTTATTGTCAATAGATTCGTACACAAAAAAGACATTTCCTTGATCCCCATGTAATACTTAAAGGCGTTATTGAAAAGCATTTTTATAGACTGTATTCTCACATTTACACAATTCAGATAGTTCAATTTTTGACAGTTCTGAGAAAAGTAAAAAGTACCCACATACATAGCATGTGTACCCACATACATAGAAGATGACGTACAAGGAGTCTAAAAACAGGAAAAGAAAATGCAAACCAGGCTTGAAGAAATAGCAAGTTCAATTACCAGCTGAACTGACATTTTAGTGTAGAAGAACTACTGTCATAAAACAGCTAGAAAATTCCCACCTAAAGCCATAAAAGTCTCTTTAATTTCATTCTTTGTTTTCTGAAATTTTTTAGTGCCATAATTTTTTAGGCATTACATGTGAAACACAGCTGTGCCATCAAGCTTAGGAATCAGCCCTCAAGTCCATGAACTACAACTGCTACAAAATACATGATTAATCTTCAGGAAAACCTCTGAGATGCTTTACTAGAACAGCAAATAATGCATGCAGGCTGGAATTTACATTTACTTAGTTTTTATATTAGCTATACTATTCTCACTTTTGAGAGGTGACTCAGTGTAATGAGTGACCATCAGTGTCACTGATTCTGAGAGTGGTAGAGGATGCATGACAAGCAAAAAATGCTACCACTTGTGCTATTTCTTCCTCACTTTTAAATGATGATAAAGTTATCACAAACAGAACTACTCTCAAACTGCAGAGGCTTGACCTAGTCAATAGTCAAAGACGACAGCTGGAAGGTAGGACAGTTTAGCAATCTGATTGGGGAAGACAGCAAAGGCTGCTGAAATCTCTAGTGAAGGACACAGGTGAAGGCAGATATTGTGGACAGTGGTTATGGGAGTGAATCTGAAGCACAGCTTTTGGAACAGCTGAATTTCTACACCAGCAATAGAGAGTTTTAAAGACTACTAGAATTCATTTTTTAAAAAATCATTCCCAAGATGCAAAGCTTCTGTTTTCCAAGCTGAAATCAGTTTCCATTTTTTTTTTCAAATTTCATGGCCTAAAAATGTTTAGTTTATATCCTTCTGATGGACACGAATATAGATTCCAAATAGCTATTAATACACAAGTCATCTGAGTGTAGATATTAGGAGTAATATTAAGCTACTCATTGACATGATATATTTTAGAACAGTAAACAATAAGTGTCTAGCCATTCATTCAAATGTCTGTTTAGCCTTATCAACCCTGTCAATATTAACATAAGAGAAGTCGTATTTAGATTCTACTGTGATTCTTTAAATAGCATTACTATTAGTTAGTTATTACTTGTAATTAGCTGCATTCACCACAACGCTTCATAGAGATAGCCAATTACCAGCAAGACTATACACACATGGAAGCAGAAGTGATATGTTCTCCATCTAAGAACACTCACTGTGAGTTAATGGCATAGGAAGACACTGGACTCCAGTTAAGAAGCATCTGTTAGTACCTGTTCATTATAGAAAATTCCTGAAGACCTCTAATCTCTAAACAGTGACAGAAACAAAGAGAATTTTTTTAGGTGCTGCAACTTCTGGCCATGGTCACTGCTGCCACTGAGGAGATCTATAAAAGACCAACATTTGTGAAATGGTTTAGAAAAAGACATGGTGTGTCACAGATTGTATCCAAATAACATCTTTTTTGTGTTTTTAAGTAAAATAGTAGGTGCTGCTCAAGGGTTACACTCAGATCCAACATTTATCTACACTATAAACACTCAGGATGACCGTTTTTAGAAGGCCAAGAAGCCTTATGCAGCTAGAGGACTAACTTTCCACTCCATCTGCATATATTCCTCTTTGATTCCCCAGCAAAATAGGGACAGCAAAATTTAGCAGGTAATCAAGGTACAGAAGAAAATTATGACCAAAATCTGAAGTGCGAAATGCTTGTCATTTCTTATCTGTATGAAAAAGGCAT
Source organism: Serinus canaria (assembly GCF_022539315.1). Taxonomy (NCBI): domain Eukaryota; kingdom Metazoa; phylum Chordata; class Aves; order Passeriformes; family Fringillidae; genus Serinus; species Serinus canaria. Next base: position 17,427,259 of record NC_066321.1, read on the forward strand.
TTAAAATTTTTCATAAAACTGCTCTTAAGGCAGTCCTACTGTGCAGAGGTCCTCATTAAGTAAACTAACATCAGTCAGCTTTTCTTTTCTGAGCATTGTGTAGTGTAATGCTTGCACAAACTTTCCCTACACAATGAAAAGTAGATGGTTTCACTTCTATTTTTACACATATTCATATTTGCCATACTTGATTTTTGGAAGCATGCCTTCAAAATCTTTCAGAAGCAAAGCAGCAGTAAGAGCCAAATTCTCAAAAGTAGGAGAAAAAGATAAAGGTGGTTCTTTGGCTTAATTTTTGCTGAACATCAAAAGTTGTTCTAAATTTAATTTGCAAGGTCTTGTATACATATTAATAGCAATTAACCAATTAGTAGCAATGTGCTGGCTGCAGAACAAACAAATAAAAATACACACTGGACGGTAAAATCAATCCTAAATCTTCTGTCATCATGAAACCCAAGACAGAATCTCAGCCCCACACAGCTGCTTGCTTACCTCCTCACCAGTGGGATGGGGGAGTCAATCAGAAGGGAAAAAGTGAGAAAACTCATGGGTTGAGGTGAAGGCAGTTCAGGAGGTAAAGGAAAAGCTGTGCACACCAACAAAGCCAAACAAGGCCCTCACCCTGGGAGCAGGAGCTCCCATGGGCAGGCTCAGCCCCTCCAGGACAGCCAGGGCTGCACCACACCTCACAGTGACTCGGGCAGACGAGTGCCCTGAGTCCAACTGTCCCCCTTTTCCTCCTTCTTTCCCATCTTTATATGCTGAGCATGATGTCACCTGGTCTGGAATGTCCCTTTGGTCAGTTGGGGTCCCCTGTCCCAGCTGTGTCTCCCAGGCACCCCCAGCCCCCTCTCCAGTGTGGCTGCACAAGGAGCAGGAAGGGCCCTGGCTCAGTGCAAGCCCTGCTCAGCAATAACAAAACATCTCTGTGTTATCAGCCTGTGCTCAGCACAACCCAAAACACAGCCCCCTACCAGATGCTCTGCAGAAAAGTAACTAACCCAGCCAGAACCAGCACATCTTTGTGGCCTGGCTTCTGCCAAGTGAATAGCACTTGGCAATCCAAGGAATCACTTGTTGCATAAAAAAATATTACTGATTGCATTACCAATTTCCAGAGCTTAATACAAAGATATTTCATAACTCAAGAAGTAAAACCACTTTAAAAATTCTAAACTGGTAGAAAGCGGTATTCAGTAAACCAGGAAAACCTGTCAAATATAACACCAAACAAAAAAAGTAGAGGCTCAGTGAAGAGGCAAAACTAAGCTATAAATGAGATTTGCATTTAATTTTTCCATAAATGTGCCCCATTGCTGTACACATTTTACTTTTAATTAACTAATAAATTAATTAAACACTCTATAGGAAAAGATATTGAGGGACAGCATTTAGTAGGCTTATGGGATATTTGTTCTTCATATGTAAACCAAAACTCTGACTTAGTGTACAAGCAGAAAAGGAAAATAAAAGTTTGCTATTGCATCCTGTAAGTTTTTAGACTTTACTCACATGAAAAACAATACCAGTAAGTTTTTCAAGGTTTTTTCTTGATGTCTCAGACTGTAATATCAGTAGTTTTAAGAATCAGGGTTGTGGTGCATTAATGGAGCAAAATTATCTTGGCTGATTGTGCTGTGTGGTGGCTATAACCAGTTCACTCAAATATTTTCTTTGACAAACTTCGCAGTCACATAAACTCGCATGTGATACTTGTATGTTCTCACACTTTTTAGGTCTACCACAATTTATCAGATATTATCTCTCAAAAATCATATCTTCTTTATAAATATTTGCAATGTTGGAGATAGTTTGACCCAGTTCAGAATCATGTGGGCATGTGGGATACCTACATAATTACTAGTGTGTATTTTTATACATAGTGATAATGGGTCTAGTAGTTCAGACATGTGATTATGACTGTGTGTCTCTTGTATATTTATCCCACAGCTCCCTTGTGCATCTGTTATTTATTTAAGTATTTTTTTAACTGTTAGCTTTAGATATATTTATGCTGCTGAGCATCTTTTCCATTAAGAACAATATAGAGGAAAAGGTAATGTAGCAAGAAATACTAGCACATTAGGTAGTGCAACAAGGGACTGAAGCACATTTCATCAAGAGTAAAGTGTTGAACGTTGTATAAGGTATAAAAATAGAATGAGCTGGTAAGTCTGACTTTCTCATACTGTGTATTCCAATAACAAATTTGTATATACACTCCACTAGGATGTAAGAGCCCAACACCGAAGTAGCTAAGTCAATTCATTTTTTCAATAACAAGGCAATTATTTCACAGTAAATGACTACAGATTTAAAGCATGAATTGAGAACTATTTATATATAAATAGAGTAAAATTGAAATTAAGCTAGTTTTACAATGATCTGTGCTAATAAAATATTATATATATTTGGATAAGCACTGAGTAAGAGGCAAGGTATCTGCAGTGCAGAGGTTTTTGTCTTTGAAGTAAAAAGTTCAGCAATGCATCTAAACAAAAAAAAAGCAAAGCTTCATATAAACCTTTTAAACTACTTTTGTTTTCATTTCTAAATATCTATTTTGTAGCTAAATTAATAAAGTAGTTGGAATTTAGGGTACAGAACTCAGCATTGCTTAGTGTAGGATGAGGGGGCAGTTAAAGGTCATTTCATTAGAGGTGAAAGACAGAAAAAAATTGCAGAAAAAGTATGTTGAAAATCTTTTTTCTGCCGTTTCAATTTCAATCTGACAGGGACTTGGCAGCTAACAGCAAAATCTGGGGAAGCCATGAACAAGGTTCAAAGCTGCTTTTTAAACGATAGCAAGCAGAAAAAAAGAAACGTGAAAAATAGACTCTTACTCTTTTTTTCCCCCCTGTACTAGATTAGGACAAACATAACATACCAGGGAAGGTTTTGAAGACTGAGCAGTCCTACACTTACCATTGATCAATACAAAAAGTATTGTTTTCCTGAAAGAAACAAATGACACTATTACATATACCCAAACAGTGTTTACCTATCCAACAGTGAGAAAATGGGAATGTGTTTAAGTGCTTTTGAACATATGGGCACTCACATACACCGCAACGTGTCACAGAATAGGCCAGTGCAGATTAAGCTGATGATCAGAAGAACTATGAATCAACACATTCTACAGCAGAAAGTAAACAAGCAAATAACAGAAAAGTAAATGCGTCATAAGCCCTACTTTAAATTGACCACTTTATTTTCATTTGTTAATGGTTCATAATATACTGGAAATGCACTGTAACACATTAATTATTCAGGAAATTATTTTCTTTTAGTAGCACAAAACCCTTCAATAGCAGCTTCTTTAGCTTGAAGCAGGGGAAAGCTGCTGACATTCCAGCAAGTCTTCAGCATTTTCTTGGAAGTATTTCACCCTCTATCTCTAGAAAAACCCCACATTAATTTTGAACCTTAGGCATTCACAGTTCTGTCCCTTTTAGATTTGTCCGCACAGCTACTGTTTCAGTTGGATATATTTGTTTCTCCTTAGAGACTTATTCATGTAGCAAAGATTACAGCAGCTCCTCAGCTTTAGCATAGCTCTTCAAGTTCTATGGCCCTGTCCAGACAGAGCAGATAAATAGAGGAGGCCAAACTGCAGGGTCAGTTAAGTGGGTGATGGAGAGGGACAGTGGTTTGATGAGGGTAAGTACTCAATTGCAGTCATTTTAGACATTGATCATTAATTAAGTTCCAAATGTGTTCAATAACTCAGCTACTCCTGAGTTTATTTTTTTATTGTTAAGGAGGATGAGATCTTCCTATGATGAAAACATTTGAGATCACAACCATATGCTTTATATATTTCATCGTTCAGAAAATTCAAAGTCTGGAAAAACAAGATAGTTCTTACAGATGAAAGATTTAGCAGGATCAAAGTGAAAACTGGGTTTTTGTAAGCCTGGCACTGGAAAGAGTCTAAGCTATATATGTGGAGTACTGCAAAAGCATCTGCAGCACTCATCAAGGATAAAAAGGAGTCTGAAATACATAACAAATTCATCCCCTATGAAACCTGTTCATGAGACAAACAAAAAACATGTTGGTACTGAAAAATATATTAAACACCTTCATAATCAGCTAAAACCATCATTTATGAAATTTCCATACTCAATGATTTCCAAGGACCTTCCTTGGGATATTTTGAGCAAATGAAAAATTTGAACGCAGTGTTTGGACTTTCCACAATAAACAACAGACTTCTTGAAACAGTCACCATAGCTTAAACTTATATGCTCTTTCTTAATTGGTGACTACACCAAAAATAGCAACTCATTATTTACTTATTAACTCATTTAATAATTTTACATTTTACAACTAAGCCTCTTTCAAAAGGTGTAAAAATCAGAACTTGAGTTACAAACATGAATATTACAGTTTTGGGGTTTTTTGTTTCTTTTTAGAATGGTGGTACCACAAAGCCATCCATTCATGTTTTCTACAGATTCCTGTAGAATCAGCCATTTAATGAGAAAATTCTTTTAATTCTGATCTGCAGTACTTACGGAAAGAGGTAGGCAAAAATTGTCTATTTTGTCATAGATAATACCAAAACATTGAGGAAGCCTGAATTAGTTTTCCAGATGGCTCCTGCTTAGCATACCCCCTTTGAAACAGCATCCTACCAGGCAAAGGCAAAACCAGGCAACTCGGAATTCCTCAAGGAGTCAGTCCAAAACCTTTTGACCAGGATCCATCTGCTCTCTCTTATTAAAAAGGAACACTGCTACTAAAGCAATTACTTCTAATATTTGCAACTTATAAGAACATTTTGCACAGTGGATTCTTATCCTGCCTTTCATGGGCTATAGCTGTTCAAAGACAACTAGGTGGGATTGCTCTGAGATGGAAAGGGGAGCTGAGTAACACATATTTTTCAGGGAAAGGTGTCTGTCCCAACTCCACATTCACCATCAGTTCTTTGCATGTCCTCACAAGTTTATTTGATGTTTGCTGTATCAGAAGGGATCGCTGACATCCTCTCCAATACAAGTTTCTGTAATTTCACCTACTAAGGCCAAACAGTTCTCTATGGGCAACAGAAAGGCATTGATACCTTTGTAAGGCATTTGGAGAGGAAGGACCTACCATTTCACTTTGGAGTTGGTTGCAGTGAGTAATTATTGTCATTCTAGTCTGAATTTGTCTGGCTTCTTCTTCTGAACACCAGCTCTTGAGATGTCTTCCTCTGACAGACTGATGAATCCTTTGGCACTTGGCATCTCTCACTTTATAAAGTATGTATACACTTTCAACACAGATTTTTCTTTTAATAACCTCAAAGTCTTGCTATGTAAGACATTTTCTCCATCTCCCAAATAATTTCCATCATCCTTCTTGAGTCTTTTCCAATTTTCAACATCTCTTTTTAAAAAATGAACAGCAAAGGTAGATACAGCATTCTGACATACTGCTCTCATTCATAATATCCAAAGATTAGGCTAGGCCCCATTGCCACAGTATCTGTTGGGATCTCATGTTTAATTGCTTGTCCACTATGACTTTTAAATACCTTCCCCACATTCCTTACCAAAACACAGTTCCTCATGGTACATGTATGAATTTGTTTCTGTATATATATGACTGTGTAATTGGTTCTACTAAAGCATATTTTGTTTAAATATGTTGAGGTGATAAAACTTAATTATGCACAGTTAAACCACTGACAACTTTGTGATCAATACTAATTTTTATGACACCAATTTTACTCCCAGGTTTATAATTTTAACTAACAGTGGAGTAAGGTGTACAAATGTGGAAGAATTCCCCCCAAAGCATCAGGAATTTTTTTTTAAATCGCCAACTCTTGTTCTATGTGTTTAAATCTCCGTTATTGTGCATATACTATATTATCTTTCCTTTTCTCTGGAGTTACATATGGCATTATAAACTAAATGTGCTTGTTCATAAGACATTTAATGCCAATTCTTTTCAAAAGAATTTCTTTTATTAATCAAGAACCTACAATTTTCACAGACAGAACAATCTGATAATCAGTCACAATTTTATAACTAGCTCATTAAAGGCAAGAATATTTTTAACAGCTGTCTTCTAATAGCAAGAAATGTACATATCTACTAGGTGCAAAGATCTCTATAAATTCTAAACTGCCTGAAATATCTTTCTACTTTTCTTGGTTATTATAATTTCTTTCAGAAAAATAAAATCCTTTATTTCACAAAAGGATCAAGAAAATGAATATGCATCTACTGATTATAATCAATCCATTTAATGGGAAGATGCCAGAAGGGTACTAAAGAATATGAGCAAGATGACGAAATAGATGTTCAATTTCTGGCACTCACACATAGTCACAGAGGGGATTCAGTATTACCAGAATTTATTGTGTCTCCATTCAATTTTGCTGATATTACCCATTCTGGACTACCAAGGTCAGAAATGAAAAGAAGTGAAGACAACCTAGGAATATGGCGAAAACAATCCTGTGAATGCTGGTTTTGTTTTAGAAATAACTCCCACAGAAAAGGTCAATTGCTTCAATTTATCTTATAAAAATCTACCTATGCTGTAACAGAACCAAATGTGGTTGAGAAAGGAATAGAGTGTAAGTTTTGATGTCATTTCTATAATAGCAAATTAAGAGGAGGTGCATAAGGAATTTTTAAATCTGCAGAGGCCCAGTGTCTCTGTACTTGAAACTCCTTGAATTAGGGTGGTATGCAGTGGTATCATTCACAGCTTTGTCTGCACCACCAGTCTTGATGTTGACTAGTAGCAAGCCTGCTGGACATCATTCAATGGTGACAAAGAGCAAGCATGACCTTGCAGTGACAGCAAAGGATCCTTGTTTTACAATACCCTTTGAAGCACAGAAACCTATCTAATGTCATCAAGGATGCACACATAGCCTAAAGTTCTGTCCTGACCAGCAAAGAATAACAGCCAGGCTTTCTAACTCTGTAGGTTTTACAAAAAGAGGATATGAAAATACTCTCAAAGACATTTGTTATAAAACTCATGAAATCATTATCAACTTAGTTGTGTATGCTATGCAGAATATTCTTAAGATGCAATAATGAGGAGTTTGTTTGGAGTCAACCATATAATTTACTATAACAAACTCACACTGAGGAACTCTTTATACTATATTAAGATGTTGTTCTCTTATCGCATACAACCACCGAATGGAGAAGGGAAGCTAATGTAGCTGTCAACTGTCAGCAATCTCTGAGCATCCCAGGATAAATGAATCCCCCAGGAGTAATTCTGCTGAAGTCACTAACAGATATATTTGGGCTCTCAGTTCAACTGTTGTCCTCCGAGGCAGAGAACCCTTGGGTTTTTAATACTATTCTCTCATGTGTCACCAAAAATGGACCTTCAACTCTAATGCTCTTATATCTGCATTTTAACACCTGTATGATCCCCACACAATAATGACACATATATACTGTTATTTAAAAACTTGTGACTTTCAGTGGAAAAATATGTGCCATCTATATGACACATATATCATACGTATTCATCTGCGCATCAGAGTGGGGATTGTTTTATAATTTTAAATCTACATATTAAGGAATTTCATCCTGTTCCAATGTATTCTTTTGAATTTTCTATTCACTTTTTCGAAATGAAGCAAGGAGAGGAGAAACAATGAGAGGTGACTCTAGTTTGCTTCGGGATGATGTGTTTCAGCTTATGGTGCTTTACTGTATCTCTCAAACCACACTAGTACTAGATATCTCCCTGTGGAAAGTAGCAATTACCTTCAATCTCTCTGATCTGAAGTAATCCCTGCTACATGCGCAGCTCATTGTGAGTGATGAGGGCCTACTGTTTGCTGAGTCTAAAACCAAATGATCTTTCACAAGCAAAATTTAAACTTGAAATAGAATTCTCTGGCTCTTGATACCTACTCTATTTTTTCAGTGTACTTTATATATTCCCAAATAAGGTTCAGGCTGGCTACAGATGGTGCTGGTGGGTAATGAGACAGGCTCAGAAGCTGCTCCAATTCCCAGGGGAGAGCTCTGTAATGGAACTAACTATGTATTGTCCACCTTATACACTAGATTTGATTTTGGACTATTTGCCAAACTGTGTTTGTTTATTGCTTAGCACTGGAGGGCTTCCATTAACTGTGTCTTGATTGAACATAGACTATGGAGCTAGGAGAATGGAACATTTTTTTCTTCTGAGAGCTGATGCAATCCCCTTTCTTTAGCTTTATCCCCTTCATTGACAGTAACTGTTTAGAAATGGTCTGGCATCTATCTACACGATGCTAGTGAGACACAGGGGGTTTCGACCCTTTGAATAAGCTCCACACGATTTACTGAAAATAAATGCTTCCAAAGTTTGTAAGACCATAAAAATTTCACTGTCACTCACAGATGAGAATGGGAATGGCTATCGCTCACTTGGAGAGAGATTACTATAGAAGATCCTAGACATTTTGTTTACATAGCACAGCAACATGTTTTTTGAAATCCTGAAACAAAAACTTCAGCTTAGCAAATAAATTTCCAGTTAGATGTAAAATGAATGGGTTTTTTAACTAATTACATATTTCGTTGTTTTAGTGAAACAAATAATCAAGAAACTAAATTAAGAATAAATAAATTGTTATGATAATAATAATAATGATTTATTTGTTTGGAATTACATTTAAGCATAAAGGTCCAAGATAAGCTTCTATTTTATAATCCAGTTTGATACCACTAAAAATAAACATCATGGCTATAGATTTTAATATCCACTATATATATATATGTTTGTGTATATATATATATATATATATATATGTATGTCCTTCAGAGAAGTAACATGAGAACAGAATACAGGTATACTGCTGATTCACCAGTGTATTTCACAAATTCAGTTCAGCTACAAACTTCCAAAATTTAAAATATTTGTATTATCATTCTGGCTGTACATGGGAAAGAAGATGAGAAATCAGAATCCTGACAGGCTGCTAATAGATGGAAGACAAAATTCTATTTTAATATGCAAGTATTCACCTGTTTAGTATATAGGCAAGAAAGATAATTTCAAAGTCAAAGTCAGACATGGCAGTAGCTATTGAACTTGTTCATATTAGCTTTTATTGTATTGGTTCTATTTAACCTCCTAAACTATTGATTTAACATTAAAACAATATTATAAGAATATAAGACACAGGGAGGAGATAAACTGAGAAATTATTTATATATATCTACTATGAGCACATAGATAAGATTTTATAGACATGTATTTAAATATATAAACACATGTATGTCTTAGATGCTGCACTTGGTATTTGTAAAAGAATCAAGTGGGAATTACATTGAGTAGGGATTTTCTAGTCTTTGTCCACATTAAATCTAGTCAAAATATATTGGGAAGATGAATAAAATATGATCACTGATTCTGCCTGCATATTTTGAGGGCCCCTAAAAGGGAGTTCATTGTGAACCACTAGGCTTTTGAGCTTATTTTCCTGACAAAAGATGGTCAGATGGTTTCTGCTTACCCTGCTGAGCTTAGCTCCTCCTTCACATTGCAGAGATGGGATTTGTGGTGCTGGAGTAAGCTGTCAATCACTCAGAAGATAGATCTTTCCAGAGTGCAATACTCTTTACTTCTGGACAAGCTACATTAGGGAGATTACCTTTCTTCAGTGTGCACAGCCTCAACCCAGGCATGACTACCTGTGGGAATGGGCTGGGGCACAGAGCTCAGTGACAGTGCAGGTGGATGGATGTGCTCTTTGAGTTACCCTTAAAGTGTGCATCTTAGATCTGTACAGATCTGCCCTCCCACAGGGAATCAAAACCATTTCAGGTATGACAACATAACCCATAGTATAGGCATAAATACCAGACAAGAAAAATGCTCTTCTGGCCATGTCTCTGCAGGTATGCTGGCACAGCAAAGTCAGCCAGCCTCTGTGAAGTTTGACATGCTGGGAACCATGCCCAGCATGCCATAACATGGCAAAGGAGCAGGAGGCAGGAAATACGGTCCCATCTCACCACCATTCACATCTCATTTTATGAAAATATTTCAAGTATGAAGAAGGAAATCTTGTGAGCAAAAGGAAGCCACAAACAAAATAAAGTCTCTGTTAAAAATAAGTTTTGTGATGAAAGTTCATAATCTTTAAATTAATTGAAGAGGCCACTGAGTTTCAAACATTTTTGTTTTTCCTCTCACTCTGAAATAGTTGTCTGTTATTTTGTGTTTTACATGACTGCACAGCACAGCATATGGTCACTGAGAACACTAATTTTTTTTTGTTTCCAGCAATAATAGCTTTGGAGAATTCAATCACAAGTGGAAATTCAGAAAGAAAGCTAGTCCCAGGCTATTAAAAGAGAAAGCTAGTCTTAAAAGCACTTGCCATAAAGGCAAAGGGATACATTCCCTTCCTGTATTACACAGTAAGACAACAGTAGACAAAGACCAATGTTGCTGAAAACTCATTCACTTGGTGAGTGATTTAGTTACAGGTGCCTCAGTTTTTAAGATATTTTTATGTGATATAGTCAGACTTTTCACAGCCTTAACCAATATTAAAGCACTCCTTAGACTCAATTCTGTTTTTCAGAGAATATAATTTAGGCACTTGGGACTAAGTTCCCAAGACCAAAATTTCATGCCTCCTTGCCTACCTCTGCTCCTCTCAGAACCTCAGAGCTCACAGAATGTGTGACATTTTTTAAAAACATTACTAAGATATTCATCATCTCTTTCAACTACAAGGTAACAAAAAGTCACTAATAGGTGTTCATCTATATACTTTGGTTTATAGTATGATAAGTATTCACCAGAAACCTTTAAGCTCAGGTTCTTTTCCAATGACTGCCATCACAATCGTAGTCAGCCACATTTTCTCTCAAACACTCCACCTTAATAAGGGCAATTTCATACAAAGGAGGCCAGATTCAGCAGAAAGGACTGGGAGCCTTTTGTTGCAGTGAGCAGAGTGGCTTTGAAAGAATCACTGAGCCACCTCACCCATGAGCAAAGGTTCCTTTCCAGCCAGGTTTGTAAATCTTTGGTATTTCCTTCTTCCCAGCTTGGAAAACTGCTTTCTCCTCATGCTAGACTTCCTTCCAGGAGTTTCTCTGTTTGGCACTCATGACCCCATCTGCAGTGTAGGAGACCCTCAAGATCCACACTCGGCCCAAGGAAGCTTCAATCACACTATGAGACTTTCTCCCTGCTTACCCTTAGGAGGAAACGCACCAGGTAACGGAAAACATCTCATTTGAAAGTGCTTTACCAGTCATTACAGACAGTATTTAAAGGTACATACTACAGCAAAGAAATGGCATTCCGACCTCCCAATTCTGAAATCATAGCAAACCAATGAGCAAAATTAGGAGTTCAGCTATATTTTCTGAATGACTTTTGTCAGCTGAATTTCAGCAACGTATTCTTTTAAATGTTGCTTTGCTGGAGTTTTCAGAATAACCAGCAGTCACAGCCAGATTGTTCTTGCATGAACTGAATGAAGAATTTCCATTTTAAGGTCTTTTCTGCTTACTTTTAGGTTTTGTTGATGTGACTCTGTGTCTCTCTGTGTTTGAGACTACTTTGGGGACCTCATGCAGTAAGTTACAATGATGGAGCATGACAGTCAGAATAGCACACGCTATTAGCTAGAGCTCAACTCTATTACAGTACTATGTTTGGTGACACAGAATCAAGAGACTCAAGGATACAAGGTCAAAGGTAGCAAAACATTACATTAATCTGTTCTGTTTGCAGGCACAAGTATGTCAATCTCCAAGTATAACACAGTGTTGACTGTTTAATTATAAGAACCAATGTGTTAAGTGCTTTATTCAATATAGAAAACCCTTTTTCTCTACAAATAGAAAAAAGAATTAATTAATGTTGCATTATGCAGCTTAGCATTTATAAACAGGAGCCATTTCCCCTTATTCTATTAATTCATTGATTAGTATTAGTTTTGTGGAGGAGTAGTCAATACACTCACCATAAGTAAAATTTAGAGGAAAGGGTGACAAAACAGAGGAACTAAAGAGGAGCAGTCTGATTCTAAGTTTGGCAAATTTAAATTATTTAAAAAAACACCGGTGTACAGTTTCTTGGAAAAGGAATCTAAATTTGCAAATATGTACTAAAGTATTATGATTTCTGTTTAACTAAATTTCTGAGTAAGAAAAAATATCACTTTATTAACGGATATTTCTTGGTTTGAAGATTAATTCATTTTGTAAAGGTAAAAGAAAAGTATTAACTGAAACACTGTTGCTCATTTATCAGTGAGTTGGGTTAATACAGCAAACCACTTCCACTTAAAAAGTAAAAGCCAAGAGAGATTTTTGGTGACATTAGGAAATTTCTGTGGTAGCCAGACTGAGGTAAAATGAGTTCTGTTTATAGAACTGTACAAATCCCTATGACATAGGTCTCCTACTTCACACGGGTATTTAAAATGGCCCCAGGAGAGTATGAGGCTGAAAATAGCAATGATTTTATGCTTTTTACCCTTTTTAGGCTATTAACTTCCCATTAGCTTCTTATATCTGCAAATGGAGCAAACCCACCAGATGTACATAATTTTTTTTTTAAATTTCTTTATAGCCAGGTGTTTTTGGTATAAATGCATCTAGTTGAAACTTTAATTTTTTTTTTCCATGTTTTGCAGTCATTAACATGAGAATGCCTTCCATCACAGTCAATAAAAGCTCTACATCCTCCTTGCCTTGACTGCAAGTCCCAGATTTAGTTTTTTCTTGCTCTGGAAACACTGGCAGAGTAGAGTGGAGTGCAGATATCCTCTGGCAGAAAAAGCCTGGGGGCAGCATCTGGTCCCCCTCCGGTGAGCAGAGTGGGGTCAGACAGGAGATACCCTCTGCCCTACAAGGAGCAGCTGCCTGAACCCTCACACCCCTACACCACCTTCCCTCCAACACATGCAGCCCTGTATGATCCATGTTACATCCCCAAGTAAGCACTGGGCAAAGTAAGTTTAAAAGTTCTGCGGTTCAGTCAGTGCCTCCTCTCCTCGCCCACTCCTCTCTGCAGGACCCAAGAGGACGCTAACAAGGCCCTCTACTGCATCACCTTCCC